>NW_027193292.1:311794-623589 GCF_032444005.1 Ranitomeya imitator | reverse complement strand
TCTACACTCTATACCCTACACTCTATACCATACACTCTAATCCCTACACTCTACACTCTGTACCCTACACTCTATACCCTATACTCCATACCCTACACTCTATACCCTACACTCTACACTCTATACCCTACACTCTATACCCTACACTCTATACCCTACATTCTATACCCTACACTCTATACCCTACACTCTACACTCTATACCCTACACTCTATACCCTACACTCTATACCCTACACTCTATACCCTACACTCTATACCGTACACTCTATACCCTACACTCTACACTCTATACCCTACACTCTATACCATACACTCTATACCCTACACTCTATACCCTACACTCTATACCCTACACTCTACACTCTATACCCTACACTCTATACCCTACACTCTATACTTTACACCCTATACCCTACACTCTATACCCTACACTCTATACCCTACACTCTACACTCTATACCCTACACTCTATACCCTACACTCTATACTATACACTCTATACCCTACACTCTACACTCTATACCCTACACTCTATACCCTACACTCTATACTCTACACTCTATACCTTACACTCTATACCTACACTCTATACCCTACACTCTACACTCTATACCCTACACTTCATACCCTCCACTCTATACCCTACACTCTACTCTATACTCTACTCTCTATACCATACACTCTATACCCTACCCTCTTTACCCTACACTCTACACTCTATACCCTACACTCTATACCCTACACTCTACATTCTACACTCTATACCATACACTCTATACCCTACACTCTACACTCTATACCCTACACTCTATACCCTGCACTCTATACCCTACACCCTACGCTCTATACCCTACACTCTATACCCTACACTCTATACTCTATACCCTACACTCTATTCCATATATTCTATACCCTACACTCTATACCCTACACTGTAATCAGTACACTCTATACCCTACACTCTATTCCCTACACTCTATACCATACACTCTATACCCTACACTCTGTACCCTACACTCTACACTCTATTCCATGCACTCTATACCCTACACTCTATACCCTAAACTCTACACGCTATACCCTACACTCTACACTCTACACTCTATACCCTGCACTCTATACCCTACACCCTACGCTCTATACCCTACACTCTATACCCTACACTCTATACTCTATACCCTACACTCTATTCCATACATTCTATACCCTACACTCTATACCCTACACTGTAATCAGTACACTCTACACTCTATACCCTACACTCTATACCCTACACTCTATACCATACAATCCATACCCTACACTCTATACCCTACACTCTACACTCTATACCCTACACTCTATACCCTACACTCTAAACCCTACATTCTATACCCTACACTCTATACCCTACACTCTACACTCTATACCCTACAATCTATACCCTACACTCTACACTCTATACCGTACACTCTATACCCTACACTCTATACCCTACACTCTACACTCTATACCCTACACTCTATACCATACACTCTAAAAACTACACTCTACACTCTATACCCTACACTCTATACCCTACACTCTATACCCTACACTCTACACTCTACACTCTATACCCTACACTCTATACCCTACACTCTATACTCTACACTCTATACCCTACACTCTATACCCTACACTCTATACCCTACACTCTACACTCTATACCCTACACTCTATACCCTAAACTCTATACCCTACACTCTATACCCTACACTCCATACCCTCCACTCTGTACCCTACACTCTACACTCTATACCCTACACTCTATACCATACGCTCTATACCCTACACTCTATACCCGACACTCTATACCCTACACTATACACTCTATACCCTACACTCTACACTGTATACCATACACTCTATACCCTACACTCTATACCCTACACTCTGCACTCTATACCCTACACTCTACACCCTACACTCTATACCATACACTCTATACCCTACACTCTACACCCTACACTCTATACCTTACACTCTATACCCTACACCCTACGCTCTATACCCTACACTCTATACCCTACACTCTATTCCATACACTCTATACCCTACACTCTATACACTACACTCTACACTCTATACCTTACACTCTACACTTTGCACTCTATACCCTACACTCTATAGCCTACACTCTATACCCTACACTCTATACCCTACACTCTACACTCTATACCCTACATTCTATACCCTACACTCTAATCCCTACACTCTACACTCTATACCCTACACTCTATACCCTACACTCTATACCCTACACTATATACCCTACACTCTACACTCTATACCCTACACTCTATGCCCTACACTCTATACCCTACACTCTATACCCTACACTATATACCCTACACTCTACACTCTATACCCTACACTCTATACCATACACTATATAACCTACACTCTACACTCTATTCCCTACACTCTATACCCTACACTCTATACCCTACACTCTAATCTCTATACCATACACTCTATACCCTACACTCTATAACATACATTCTACACCCTACAATCTATACCATACACTCTATACCCTACACTCTACACTCTATACCATACACTCTATACCCTACAATCTACACCTTATACCCTACACTCTATAACCTACACTCTATACCCTACACGCTATACCCTACACTCTATACCCTACACTCTATACCCTACACTATATACCCTACACTCTACACCCTACACTCTATACCCTACACCCTATACCCTAAACTCTATACCCTAATCTCTACACCCTACACTCTATACCCTATACTCTATACCCTACACTCTATACCCTACACTCTACACTCTATACCCTACACTCTATACCCTACACTCTATACCATACACTCTATACCATACACTTTATCCCCTACACTCTATACCATACACTCTACACTCTATACCCTACACTCTATACCCTACACTCTGCACTCTATACCCTACACTCTATAACCTACACTCTACACTCTATACCCTACACTCTACACTCTATACCCTACACTCTATACCCTACAATCTATACCATACACTCTATACCCTACACTCTTTACCCTACACTCTATACCCTACACTCTACACTCTATACCCTACACTCTACACTCTATACCCTACACTCTATGCCCTACAATCTATACCATACACTCTATACCCTACACTCTATACCTCACACTCTACACTCTATCCCCTGCACTCTATACCATACACTCTACACTCTATACCCTACACTCTACACCCTACACTCTACACTCTATACCCTACACTCTATACCCTACACTCTACACTCTATACCCTACACTCTATACCCTACAATCTATACCCTACACTCTATACCCTACACTCTATACCCTACACTCTATACCCTACACTCTATACCATACACTCTATACCCTACACTCTATACCTCACACTCTACACTCTATCCCCTGCACTCTATACCATACACTCTACACTCTATACCCTACACTCTACACCCTACACTCTATACCCTACAATCTATACCATACACTCTATACCATACACTCTATACCCTACCCTCTATACCCTACACTCTATACCCTACACTCTATACCCTACACTCTATACCCTACACTCTACACTCTATACCCTACAATCTACACTCTACACCCTACACTCTATACCCTACAATCTATACCATACACTCTATACCATACACTCTATACCCTACACTCTATACCTCACACTCTACACTCTATCCCCTGCACTCTATACCATATACTCTACACTCTATACCCTACATTCTGTACCCTACACTCTACACTCTATACCCTACACTCTATACCCTACACTCTACACTTTATACCCTACACTCTACACTCTATACCCTACACTCTATACCCTACAATCTATACCATACACTCCTTACCATACACTCTATACCCTACACTCTATACCTCACACTCTACACTCTATCCCCTACACTCTACACTCTATACCCTACACTCTATACCCTACAATCTATACCATACACTCTATACCATACACTCTATACCCTACCCTCTATACCCTACACTCTACACTCTATACCCTACACTCTAAACCCTACACTCTACACTCTATACCCTACACTCTACACTCTATACCCTACACTCTATACCCTACAATCTATACCATACACTCTATACCATACACTCTATACCCTACACTCTATACCTCACACTCTACACTCTATCCCCTGCACTCTATACCATACACTCTACACTCTATACCCTACACTCTATACCCTACACTCTATACCCTACACTCTACACTCTATACCCTACGTCTATACCATACACTCTATACCCCAAACTCTATACCATACACACTATACCCTACACTCTATACCCTACACTCTATACCCTACACTCTATACGCTACACTCTACACTCTATACCCTACACTCTATACTCTACACTCTATACCCTACACTCTATACCCTACACTCTATACCATACACTGTATACCCTACACTCTACACTCTATACCCTAAACTCTACACTCTATACTCTACACTCTACAACATACACTCTATACCCTACACTCTATACTCTACACTCTATACCCTACACTCTACACACTATACCCTACACTCTATACCATACACTCTACACCCTACACTATATACCCTACACTCTATACCCTACACTCTATAACATACACTCTATACCCTACACTCTACGCTCTATACCCTAGACTCTATACCATACACTCTATACCCTACACTCTATACCCTACACTCTAATCAGTATACCATACACTCTATACCCTACACTCTATAACATACATTCTACACCCTACAATCTATACCATACACTCTATACCCTACACTCTACACTCTATACCATACACTCTATACCCTACACTCTACACTTTATACCCTACACTCTATACTCTACACTCTATACCCTACACTCTATACCCTACACGCTATACCCTACACTCTATACCCTACACTCTATACCCTACACTATATACCCTACACTCTACACCCTACACTCTATACCCTACACTCTATACTCTACACTCTATACCCTACACTCTACACACTATACCCTACACTCTATACCATACACTCTACACCCTACACTCTATAGTAACATAGTAACATAGTAACATAGTTAGTAAGGCCGAAAAAAGACATTTGTCCATCCAGTTCAGCCTATATTCCATCATAATAAATACCCAGATCTACGTCCTTCTACAGAACCTAATAATTGTATGATACAATATTGTTCTGCTCCAGGAAGACATCCAGGCCTCTCTTGAACCCCTCGACTGAGTTCGCCATCACCACCTCCTCAGGCAAGCAATTCCAGATTCTCACTGCCCTAACAGTAAAGAATCCTCTTCTATGTTGGTGGAAAAACCTTCTCTCCTCCAGACGCAAAGAATGCCCCCTTGTGCCCGTCACCTTCCTTGGTATAAACAGATCCTCAGCGAGATATTTGTATTGTCCCCTTATATACTTATACATGGTTATTAGATCGCCCCTCAGTCGTCTTTTTTCTAGACTAAATAATCCTAATTTCGCTAATCTATCTGGGTATTGTAGTTCTCCCATCCCCTTTATTAATTTTGTTGCCCTCCTTTGTACTCTCTCTAGTTCCATTATATCCTTCCTGAGCACCGGTGCCCAAAACTGGACACAGTACTCCATGTGCGGTCTAACTAGGGATTTGTACAGAGGCAGTATAATGCTCTCATCATGTGTATCCAGACCTCTTTTAATGCACCCCATGATCCTGTTTGCCTTGGCAGCTGCTGCCTGGCACTGGCTGCTCCAGGTAAGTTTATCATTAACTAGGATCCCCAAGTCCTTCTCCCTGTCAGATTTACCCAGTGGTTTCCCGTTCAGTGTGTAATGGTGATATTGATTCCCTCTTCCCATGTGTATAACCTTACATTTATCATTGTTAAACCTCATCTGCCACCTTTCAGCCCAAGTTTCCAACTTATCCAGATCCATCTGTAGCAGAATACTATCTTCTCTTGTATTAACTGCTTTACATAGTTTTGTATCATCTGCAAATATCGATATTTTACTGTGTAAACCTTCTACCAGATCATTAATGAATATGTTGAAGAGAACAGGTCCCAATACTGACCCCTGCGGTACCCCACTGGTCACAGCGACCCAGTTAGAGACTATACCATTTATAACCACCCTCTGCTTTCTATCACTAAGCCAGTTACTAACCCATTTACACACATTTTCCCCCAGACCAAGCATTCTCATTTTGTGTACCAACCTCTTGTGCGGCACGGTATCAAACGCTTTGGAAAAATCGAGATATACCACGTCCAATGACTCACCGTGGTCCAGTCTATAGCTTACCTCTTCATAAAAACTGATTAGATTGGTTTGACAGGAGCGATTTCTCATAAACCCATGCTGATATGGAGTTAAACAGTTATTCTCATTGAGATAATCCAGAATAACATCCCTCAGAAACCCTTCAAATATTTTACCAACAATAGAGGTTAGACTTACTGGCCTATAATTTCCAGGTTCACTTTTAGAGCCCTTTTTGAATATTGGCACCACATTTGCTATGCGCCAGTCCTGCGGAACAGACCCTGTCGCTATAGAGTCACTAAAAATAAGAAATAATGGTTTATCTATTACATTACTTAGTTCTCTTAGTACTCGTGGGTGTATGCCATCCGGACCCGGAGATTTATCTATTTTAATCTTATTTAGCCGGTTTCGCACCTCTTCTTGGGTTAGATTGGTGACCCTTAATATAGGGTTTTCATTGTTTCTTGGGATTTCACCTAGCATTTCATTTTCCACCGTGAATACCGTGGAGAAGAAGGTGTTTAATATGTTAGCTTTTTCCTCGTCATCTACAACCATTCTTTCCTCACTATTTTTTAAGGGGCCTACATTTTCAGTTTTTATTCTTTTACTATTGATATAGTTGAAGAACAGTTTGGGATTAGTTTTACTCTCCTTAGCAATGTGCTTCTCTGTTTCCTTTTTGGCAGCTTTAATTAGTTTTTTAGATAAAGTATTTTTCTCCCTATAGTTTTTTAGAGCTTCAATGGTGCCATCCTGCTTTAGTAGTGCAAATGCTTTCTTTTTACTGTTAATTGCCTGTCTTACTTCTTTGTTTAGCCACATTGGGTTTTTCCTATTTCTAGTCCTTTTATTCCCACAAGGTATAAACCGCTTACACTGCCTATTTAGGATGTTCTTAAACATTTCCCATTTATTATCTGTATTCTCATTTCTGAGGATATTGTCCCAGTCTACCAGATTAAGGGCATCTCTAAGCTGTTCAAACTTTGCCTTCCTAAAGTTCAATGTTTTTGTGACTCCCTGACAAGTCCCCCTAGTGAAAGACAGGTGAAACTGCACAATATTGTGGTCGCTATTTCCTAAATGCCCAACCACCTGCAGATTTGTTATTCTGTCAGGTCTATTAGATAGTATTAGGTCTAAAAGTGCTGCTCCTCTGGTTGGATTCTGCACCAATTGTGAAAGATAATTTTTCTTGGTTATTAGCAGAAACCTGTTGCCTTTATGGGTTTCACAGGTTTCTGTTTCCCAGTTAATATCCGGGTAGTTAAAGTCCCCCATAACCAGGACCTCATTATGGGTTGCAGCTTCATCTATCTGCTTTAGAAGTAGACTTTCCATGCTTTCTGTTATATTTGGGGGTTTGTAACAGACCCCAATGAGAATTTTGTTACCATTTTTCCCTCCATGAATTTCAACCCATATGGACTCGACATCCTCATTCCCTTCGCTAATATCCTCCCTTAAAGTGGACTTTAGACAAGACTTTACATAGAGACAAACCCCTCCTCCTCTCCGATTTTTACGATCCTTTCTAAACAGACTGTAACCCTGTAAGTTAACTGCCCAGTCATAGCTTTCATCTAACCATGTCTCGGTTATTCCCACTATGTCAAAGTTACCTGTAGATATTTCTGCTTCTAGTTCTTCCATCTTGTTTGTCAGGCTTCTGGCGTTTGCGAGCATGCAGTTTAGAGGATTTTATTTTGTTCCAATCTCCTCACTGTGGATTGTTTTAGAAATGTTCTTACCTCCCTTCTGAGTATGTTTTCCTGGGTCGTCTTTGTTCGAGTCTAATGTTTTTCTTCCCGTCCCCTCTTCTTCTAGTTTAACGCCCTCCTGATGAGTGTAGCGAGTCTTCTGGCGAATGTGTGTTTCCCAGGTTTGTTGAGGTGTAGTCCGTCTCTGGCGAGGAGTCCATCATACCAGTAATTCACACCGTGGTCCAGGAATCCAAATCCTTGTTGTCTGCACCATCGTCTTAGCCAGTTGTTTGCATCAAGGATCCTGTTCCATCTCCTGGTGCCATGCCCGTCTACTGGAAGGATAGAAGAAAAAACTACCTGTGCATCCAGTTCCTTTACTTTCTTCCCCAACTCTTCAAAGTCCTTGCAGATTGTCGGTAGGTCCTTCCTTGCCGTGTCATTGGTGCCAACATGTATCAGAAGAAATGGGTGGACATCCTTGGAGCTGAAGAGCTTTGGTATCCTATCGGTCACATCCTTGATCATCGCACCTGGAAGGCAGCATACTTCTCTTGCAGTTATGTCCGGTCTGCAGATGGCTGCTTCGGTGCCTCTCAGTAGTGAGTCTCCCACCACCACCACTCTTCGTTGCTTCTTGGCTGTACTTTTTGCTGTCACTTGTTGCTGTGTGCCCTTTTCTTTTTTGCTTGCTGGTATTGCTTCATTCTTAGGTGTGCCATCTTCATCCTCTACAAAGATTTGATATCGGTTCTTCAGTTGTGTGGTTGGTGATTTCTCCATGGTCTTCTTGCTTCTTTTGGTCACATGCTTCCACTCATCTGCTTTTGGAGGTTCTCTGACACTTTTTGCACCTTCTGTGACCAGTAGAGATGCTTCTGTTCTGTCTAGAAAGTCTTCATTCTCTTTGATGAGTTTCAAAGTTGCTATTCTTTCTTCCAGACCCCGCACCTTTTCTTCTAAAAGGGCCACTAGTCTACACTTCTGACAGGTGAAATTGGATTCTTCTTCTGGTCGATCTGTGAACATGTAGCACATGCTGCAGCTCACCATGTAGGTTGTCACATCTGCCATGTTGCTCCTAGATCCTGCTGACTTGCTGTGTGTTTTCCTTCTTGTGTAATCTACTCAGCCAAGCTCTCTTGCAATAATGTCCTACAGGCAAAAATTACGGCGCGCGGTTTGGTGATGCTTTCGAAGCAGCTGGTCCCGGCTGTACCCAACGATCTTCTAGCTTAGGGAGACTTCGCTTCTCCCAGAAGGCACCTGGAATATGCAAATTAGCCTCCTGAAGCTTGAATCCCTGGTTTGGTGATGCTTTCGAAGCAGCTGGTCCCGGCTGTACCCAACGATCTTCTAGCTTAGGGAGACTTCGCTTCTCCCAGAAGGCACCTGGAATATGCAAATTAGCCACCTGAAGCTTGAATCCCTGGTTTGAATCCCTAAACCCTACACTCTATACCCTACACTCTATACCGTACACTCTATACCCTACACTCTACACTCTAAACCCTAGACTCTATACCATACACTCTATTCCCTACACTCTATACCCTACACTCTAATCTCTATACCATACACTCTATACCCTACACTCTATAACATACATTCTACACCCAACAATCTATACCATACACTCTATACCCTACACTCTACACTCTATACCATACACTCTATACCCTACACTCTACACTTTATACCCTACACTCTATACCCTACACTCTATAACCTACACTCTATAACCTACACTCTATACCCTACACGCTATACCCTACACTCTATACCCTACACTCTATACCCTACACTATATACCCTACACTCTACACCCTACACTCTATACCCTACACCCTATACCCTACACTCTATACCCTAATCTCTACACCCTACACTCTATACCCTACACTCTATACCCTACACTCTATACCCTACACTCTACACTCTATACCCTACACTCTATACCCTACACTCTATACCATACACTCTATACCATACAAATTATCCCCTACACTCTATACCATACACTCTACACTCTATACCCTACACTCTATACCCTACACTCTGCACTCTATACCCTACACTCTATAACCTACACTCTACACTCTATACCCTACACTCTACACTCTATACCCTACACTCTATACCCTACACTATATACCCTACACTCTACACTCTATACCCTACACTCTATGCCCTACACTCTATACCCTACACTCTATACCCTACACTATATACCCTACACTCTACACTCTATACCCTACACTCTATACCATACACTATATACCCTACACTCTACACTCTATTCCCTACACTCTATACCCTACACTCTAATCTCTATACCATACACTCTATACCCTACACTCTATAACATACATTCTACACCCTACAATCTATACCATACACTCTATACCCTACACTCTACACTCTATACCATACACTCTATACCCTAAAATCTACACCTTATACCCTACACTCTATACCCTACACTCTATAACCTACACTCTATACCCTACACGCTATACCCTACACTCTATACCCTACACTCTATACCCTACACTATATACCCTACACTCTACACCCTACACTCTATACCCTACACCCTATACCTTACAATCTATACCCTAATCTCTACACCCTACACTCTATACCCTATACTCTATACCCTACACTCTATACCCTACACTCTACACCCTACACTCTATACCCTACACTCTATACCATACACTCTATACCATACACTTTATCCCCTACACTCTATACCATACACTCTACACTCTATACCCTACACTCTATACCCTACACTCTGCACTCTATACCCTACACTCTATACCCTACAATCTATACCATACACTCTATACCCTACACTCTATACCCTACACTCTATACCCTACACTCTACACTCTATACCCTACACTCTACACTCTATACCCTACACTCTATGCCCTACAATCTATACCATACACTCTATACCATACACTCTATACCCTACACTCTATACCTCACACTCTACACTCTATCCCCTGCACTCTATACCATACACTCTACACTCTATACCCTACACTCTACACCCTACACTCTACACTCTATACCCTACACTCTATACCCTACACTCTACACTCTATACCCTACACTCTATACCCTACAATCTATACCATACACTCTATACCATACACTCTACACCCTACACTCTATACCCTGCAATCTATACCCTACACTCTATACCCTACACTCTATACCCTACACTCTATACCCTACACTCTATACCTCACACTCTACACTCTATCCCCTGCACTCTATACCATACACTCTACACTCTATACCCTACACTCTACACTCTATACCCTACACTCTATACCCTACAATCTATACCATACACTCTATACCATACACTCTATACCCTACCCTCTATACCCTACACTCTACACTCTATACCCTACACTCTATACCCTACACTCTATACCCTACACTCTACACTCTATACCCTACAATCTACACTCTATACCCTACACTCTATACCCTACAATCTATACCATACACTCTATACCATACACTCTATACCCTACACTCTATACCTCACACTCTACACTCTATCCCCTGCACTCTATACCATACACTCTACACTCTATACCCTACATTCTATACCCTACACTCTACACTCTATACCCTACACTCTATACCCTACACTCTACACTTTATACCCTACACTCTACACTCTATACCCTACACTCTATACCCTACAATCAATACCATACACTCCTTACCATACACTCTATACCCTACACTCTATACCTCACACTCTACACTCTATCCCCTACACTCTACACTCTATACCATACACTCTATACCCTACAATCTATACCATACACTCTATACCATACACTCTATACCCTACCCTCTATACCCTACACTCTACACTCTATACCCTACACTCTATACCCTAAACTCTAAACCCTACACTCTACACTCTATACCCTACACTCTACACTCTATACCCTACACTCTATACCCTACAATCTATACCATACACTCTATACCATACACTCTATACCCTACACTCTATACCTCACACTCTACACTCTATCCCCTGCACTCTATACCATACACTCTACACTCTATACCCTACACTCTATACCCTACACTCTACACTCTATACCTTACACTCCATACCCTACACGCTATACCATACACTCTATACCATACACTCTATACCCTACACTCTATACCATACACTCTACACTATATACCCTACACTCTATACCCTACAATCTACACTCTATACACTACACTCTATACCCTACACTCTACACTCTATACCCTACGTCTATACCATACACTCTATACCCTAAACTCTATACCATACACACTATACCCTACACTCTATACCCTACACTCTATACGCTACACTCTACACTCTATACCCTACACTCTATACTCTACACTCTATACCCTACACTCTATACCCTACACTCTATACCATACACTCTATACCCTACACTCTACACTCTATACCCTACACTCAATACCCTACACTCTATACCCTACACTCTATACCCTACACTCTACACTCTATACCCTAAACTCTACACTCTAAACTCTACACTCTACAACATACACTCTATACCCTACACTCTATACTCTACACTCTATACCCTACACTCTACACACTATACCCTACACTCTACACCATACACTCTACACCCTACACTCTATACCCTACACTCTATACCCTACACTCTATACCATACACTCTATACCCTACACTCTACACTCTATACCCTAGACTCTATACCATACACTCTATACCCTACACTCTATACCCTACACTCTAATCAGTATACCATACACTCTATACCCTACACTCTATAACATACATTCTACACCCTACACTCTATACCCTACACTCTATACTCTACACTCTATACCCTACACTCTACACACTATACCCTACACTCTATACCATACACTCTACACCCTACACTCTATACCCTACACTCTGTACCCTACACTCTATACCATACACTCTATACCCTACACTCTACACTCTATACCCTAGACTCTATACCATACACTCTATACCCTACACTCTATACCCTACACTGTAATCTCTATACCATACACTCTATACCCTACACTCTATAACATACATTCTACACCCAACAATCTATACCATACACTCTATACCCTACAATCTACATTCTATACCATACACTCTACACCCTACACTCTACACTTTATACCCTACACTCTATACCCTACACTCTATAACCTACACTCTATACCCTACACGCTATACCCTACACTCTATACCCTACACTCTATACCCAACACTATATACCCTACACTCTACACCCTACACTCTATACCCTACACCCTATACCCTACACTCTATACCCTAATCTCTACACCCTACACTCTATACCCTACACTCTATACCCTACACTATACCCTACACTCTACACTCTATACCCTACACTCTATACCCTACACTCTATACCATACACTCTATACCATACACTTTATCCCCTACACTCTATACCATACACTCTACACTCTATACCCTACACTCTATACCCTACACTCTGCACTTTATACCCTACACTCTATAACCTACACTCTACACTCTATACCCTACACTCTACACTCTATACCCTACACTCTATACCCTACACTATATACCCTACACTCTACACTCTATACCCTACACTCTATGCCCTACACTCTATACCCTACACTCTATACCCTACACTATATACCCTACACTCTACACTCTATACCCTACACTCTATACCATACACTATATACCCTACACTCTACACTCTATTCCCTACACTCTATACCCTACACTCTATACCCTACACTCTAATCTCTATAATATACACTCTATACCCTACACTCTATAACATACATTCTACACCCTACAATCTATACCATACACTCTATACCCTACACTCTACACTCTATACCATACACTCTATACCCTACAATCTACACCTTATATCCTACACTCTAATCTCTATAATATACACTCTATACCCTACACTCTATAACATACATTCTACACCCTACAATCTATACCATACACTCTATACCCTACACTCTACAATCTATACCATACACTCTATACCCTACACTCTACACTCTATACCCTACACTCTATACCCTACACTCTATACCCTACACTCTGCACTCTATACCCTACACTCTATAACCTACACTCTACACTCTATACCCTACACTCTACACTCTATACCCTACACTCTATACCCTACAATCTATACCATACACTCTATACCCTACACTCTATACCCTACACTCTATACCCTACACTCTACACTCTATAACCTACACTCTATGCCCTACAATCTATACCATACACTCTATACCATACACTCTATACCCTACACTCTATACCTCACACTGTACACTCTATCCCCTGCACTCTATACCATACACTCTACACTCTATACCCTACACTCTACACCCTACACTCTACACTCTATACCCTACACTCTATACCCTACACTCTACACTCTATACCCTACACTCTATACCCTACAATCTATACCATACACTCTATACCATACACTCTACACCCTACACTCTATACCCTACAATCTATACCCTACACTCTATACCCTACACTCTATACGCTACACTCTACACTCTATACCCTACACTCTATACTCTACACTCTATACCCTACGTCTTTACCATACACTCTATACCCTAAACTCTATACCATACACACTATACCCTACACTCTATACCCTACACTCTATACGCTACACTCTACACTCTATACCCTACACTCTATACTCTACACTCTATACCCTACACTCTATACCCTACACTCTATACCATACACTCTATACCCTACACTCTACACTCTATACCCTACACTCAATACCCTACACTCTATACCCTACACTCTATACCCTACACTCTACACTCTATACCCTAAACTCTACACTCTAAACTCTACACTCTACAACATACACTCTATACCCTACACTCTATACTCTACACTCTATACCCTACACTCTACACACTATACCCTACACTCTATACCATACACTCTACACCCTACACTCTATACCCTACACTCTATACCCTACACTCTATACCATACACTCTATACCCTACACTCTACACTCTATACCCTAGACTCTATACCATACACTCTATACCCTACACTCTATACCCTACACTCTAATCAGTATACCATACACTCTATACCCTACACTCTATAACATACATTCTACACCCTACATTCTATACCCTACACTCTATACTCTACACTCTATACCCTACACTCTACACACTATACCCTACACTCTATACCATACACTCTACACCCTACACTCTATACCCTACACTCTGTACCCTACACTCTATACCATACACTCTATACCCTACACTCTACACTCTATACCCTAGACTCTATACCATACACTCTATACCCTACACTCTATACCCTACACTCTAATCTCTATACCATACACTCTATACCCTACACTCTATAACATACATTCTACACCCAACAATCTATACCATACACTCTATACCCTGCAATCTACATTCTATACCATACACTCTACACCCTACACTCTACACTTTATACCCTACACTCTATACCCTACACTCTATAACCTACACTCTATACCCTACACGCTATACCCTACACTCTATACCCTACACTCTATACCCAACACTATATACCCTACACTCTACACCCTACACTCTATACCCTACACCCTATACCCTACACTCTATACCCTAATCTCTACACCCTACACTCTATACCCTACACTCTATACCCTACACTATACCCTACACTCTACACTCTATACCCTACACTCTATACCCTACACTCTATACCATACACTCTATACCATACACTTTATCCCCTACACTCTATACCATACACTCTACACTCTATACCCTACACTCTATACCCAACACTCTGCACTTTATACCCTACACTCTATAACCTACACTCTACACTCTATACCCTACACTCTACACTCTATACCCTACACTCTATACCCTACACTATATACCCTACACTCTACACTCTATACCCTACACTCTATGCCCTACACTCTATACCCTACACTCTATACCCTACACTATATACCCTACACTCTACACTCTATACCCTACACTCTATACCATACACTATATACCCTACACTCTACACTCTATTCCCTACACTCTATACCCTACACTCTATACCCTACACTCTAATCTCTATAATATACACTCTATACCCTACACTCTATAACATACATTCTACACCCTACAATCTATACCATACACTCTATACCCTACACTCTACACTCTATACCATACACTCTATACCCTACAATCTACACCTTATATCCTACACTCTAATCTCTATAATATACACTCTATACCCTACACTCTATAACATACATTCTACACCCTACAATCTATACCATACACTCTATACCCTACACTCTACAATCTATACCATACACTCTATACCCTACACTCTACACTCTATACCATACACTCTATACCCTACACTCTATACCCTACACTCTGCACTCTATACCCTACACTCTATAACCTACACTCTACACTCTATACCCTACACTCTACACTCTATACCCTACACTCTAAACCCTACAATCTATACCATACACTCTATACCCTACACTCTATACCCTACACTCTATACCCTACACTCTACACTCTATACCCTACACTCTATGCCCTACAATCTATACCATACACTCTATACCATACACTCTATACCCTACACTCTATACCTCACACTGTACACTCTATCCCCTGCACTCTATACCATACACTCTACACTCTATACCCTACACTCTACACCCTACACTCTACACTCTATACCCTACACTCTATACCCTACACTCTACACTCTATACCCTACACTCTATACCCTACAATCTATACCATACACTCTATACCATACACTCTACACCCTACACTCTATACCCTACAATCTATACCCTACACTCTATACCCTACAGTCTATACCCTACACTCTATACCATACACTCTATACCCTACACGCTATACCTCACACTCTACACTCTATCCCCTGCACTCTATACCATACACTCTACACTCTATACCCTACACTCTACACTCTATACCCTACACTCTATACCCTACAATCTATACCATACACTCTATACCATACACTCTACACTCTATACCCTACAATCTACACTCTATACCCTACACAATATACCCTAGACTCTATACCATACACCCTATACCCTACACTCTATACCCTACACTCTAATCAGTATACCATACACTCTATACCCTACACTCTATAACATACATTCTACACCCTACAATCTACACTCTATACCATACACTCTATACCCTACACTCTACACTCTATACCATACACTCTATACCCTACACTCTACACTTTATACCCTACACTCTATACTCTACACTCTATAACCTACACTCTATACCTTACACGCTATACCCTACACTCTATACCCTACACTCTATACCCTACACTATATACCCTACACTCTACACCCTACACTCTATACCCTACGCTCTATACTCTACACTCTATACCCTACACTCTACACACTATACCCTACACTCTATACCATACACTCTACACCCTACACTCTATACCCTACACTCTATACCCTACACTCTATACCATACACTCTATACCCTACACTCTACACTCTATACCCTAGACTCTATACCATACACTCTATACCCTACACTCTATACCCTACACTCTAATCTCTATACCATACACTCTATACCCTACACTCTATAACATACATTCTACACCCAACAATCTATACCATACACTCTATACCCTACACTCTACACTCTATACCATACACTCTACACCCTACACTCTACACTTTATACCCTACACTCTATACCCTACACTCTATAACCTACACTCTATAACCTACACTATATACCCTACACGCTATACCCTACACTCTATACCCTACACTCTATACCCTACACTATATACCCTACACTCTACACCCTACACTCTATACCCTACACCCTATACCCTACACTCTATACCCTAATCTCTACACCCTACACTCTATACCCTACACTCTATACCCTACACTATACCCTACACTCTACACTCTATACCCTACACTCTATACCCTAGACTCTATACCATACACTCTATACCATACACTTTATCCCCTACACTCTATACCATACACTCTACACTCTATACCCTACACTCTATACCCTACACTCTGCACTCTATACCCTACACTCTATAACCTACACTCTACACTCTATACCCTACACTCTACACTCTATACCCTACACTCTATACCCTACACTATATACCCTACACTCTACACTCTATACCCTACACTCTATGCCCTACACTCTATACCCTACACTCTATACCCTACACTATATACCCTACACTCTACACTCTATACCCTACACTCTATACCATACACTATATACCCTACACTCTACACTCTATTCCCTACACTCTATACCCTACACTCTATACCCTACACTCTAATCTCTATAATATACACTCTATACCCTACACTCTATAACATACATTCTACACCCTACAATCTATACCATACACTCTATACCCTACACTCTACACTCTATACCATACACTCTATACCCTACAATCTACACCTTATACCCTACACTCTAATCTCTATAATATACACTCTATACCCTACACTCTATAACATACATTCTACACCCTACAATCTATACCATACACTCTATACCCTACACTCTACAATCTATACCATACACTCTATACCCTACACTCTACACTCTATACCATACACTCTATACCCTACACTCTATACCCTACACTCTGCACTCTATACCCTACACTCTATAACCTACACTCTGCACTCTATACCCTACACTCTACACTCTATACCCTACACTCTATACCCTACAATCTATACCATACACTCTATACCCTACACTCTGTACCCTACACTCTATACCCTACACTCTACACTCTATACCCTACACTCTACACTCTATACCCTACACTCTATGCCCTACAATCTATACCATACACTCTATACCATACACTCTATACCCTACACTCTATACCTCACACTCTACACTCTATCCCCTGCACTCTATACCATACACTCTACACTCTATACCCTACACTCTACACCCTACACTATACACTCTATACCCTACACTCTATACCCTACACTCTACACTCTATACCCTACACTCTATACCCTACAATCTATGTCATACACTCTATACCATACACTCTACACCCTACACTCTATACCCTACAATCTATACCCTACACTCTATACCCTACACTCTATACCCTACACTCTATACCATACACTCTATACCCTACACGCTATACCTCACACTCTACACTCTATCCCCTGCACTCTATACCATACACTCTACACTCTATACCCTACACTCTACACTCTATACCCTACACTCTATACCCTACAATCTATACCATACACTCTATACCCATACACTCTATACCCTACACTCTATACCTCACACTCTACACTCTATCCCCTGCACTCTATACCATACACTCTACACTCTATACCCTACATTCTATACCCTACACTCTACACTCTATACCCTACACTCTATACCCTACACTCTACACTTTATACCCTACACTCTACACTCTATACCCTACACTCTATACCCTACAATCTATACCATACACTCCTTACCATACACTCTATACCCTACACTCTATACCTCACACTCTACACTCTATCCCCTACACTCTACACTCTATACCCTACACTCTATACCCTACAATCTATACCATACACTCTATACCATACACTCTATACCCTACCCTCTATACCCTACACTCTACACTCTATACCCTACACTCTATACCCTACACTCTAAACCCTACACTCTACACTCTATACCCTACACTCTACACTCTATACCCTACACTCTATAAACTACAATCTATACCATACACTCTATACCATACACTCTATACCCTACACTCTATACCTCACTCTCTACACTCTATCCCCTGCACTCTATACCATACACTCTACACTCTATACCCTACACTCTATACCTTACACTCCATACCCTACACGCTATACCATACACTCTATACCATACACTCTATACCCTACACTCTATACCATACACTCTACACTATATACCCTACACTCTATACCCTACAATCTACACTCTATACACTACACTCTATACCCTACACTCTACACTCTATACCCTACGTCTATACCATACACTCTATACCCTAAACTCTATACCATACACACTATACCCTACACTCTATACCCTACACTCTATACGCTACACTCTACACTCTATACCCTACACTCTATACTCTACACTCTATACCCTACACTCTATACCCTACACTCTATACCATACACTCTATACCCTACACTCTACACTCTATCCTCTACACTCAATACCCTACACTCTATACCCTACACTCTATACCCTACACTCTACACTCTATACCCTAAACTCTACACTCTATACTCTAAACTCTACAACATACACTCTATACCCTACACTCTATACTCTAAACTCTATACCCTACACTCTACACACTATACCCTACACTCTATAGCATACACTCTACACCCTACACTCTATACCCTACAATCTATACCATACACTCTATACCATACACTCTATACCCTACCCTCTATACCCTACACTCTACACTCTATACCCTACACTCTATACCCTACACTCTAAACCCTACACTCTACACTCTATACCCTACACTCTACACTCTATACCCTACACACTATACCCTACAATCTATACCATACACTCTATACCATACACTCTATACCCTACACTCTATACCTCACTCTCTACACTCTATCCCCTTCACTCTATACCATACACTCTACACTCTATACCCTACACTCTATACCCTGCACTCTATACCTTACACTCCATACCCTACACGCTATACCATACACTCTATACCATACACTCTATACCCTACACTCTATACCATACACTCTACACTATATACCCTACACTCTATACCCTACAATCTACACTCTATACACTACACTCTATACCCTACACTCTACACTCTATACCCTACGTCTATACCATACACTCTATACCCTAAACTCTATACCATACACACTATACCCTACACTCTATACCCTACACTCTATTCGCTACACTCTACACTCTATACCCTACACTCTATACTCTACACTCTATACCCTACACTCTATACCCTACACTCTATACCATACACTCTATACCCTACACTCTACACTCTATACTCTACACTCAATACCCTACACTCTATACCCTACACTCTATACCCTACACTCTACACTCTATACCCTAAACTCTACACTCTATACTCTACACTCTACAACATACACTCTATACCCTACACTCTATACTCTACACTCTATACCCTACACTCTACACACTATACCCTACACTCTATAGCATACACTCTACACCCTACACTCTATACCCTACACTCTATACCCTACACTCTATACCATACACTCTATACCCTACACTCTACACTCTATACCCTAGACTCTATACCATACACTCTATACCCTACACTCTATACCCTACACTCTAATCAGTATACCATACACTCTATACCCTACACTCTATAACATACATTCTACACCCTACACTCTATACCATACACTCTATACCCTACACTCTACACTCTATACCCTAGACTCTATACCATACACTCTATACCCTACACTCTATACCCTACACTCTAATCAGTATACTCTACACTCTATACCCTACACTCTACACACTATACCCTACACTCTATAGCATACACTCTACACCCTACACTCTATACCCTACACTCTATACCCTACACTCTATACCATACACTCTATACCCTACACTCTACACTCTATACCCTAGACTCTATACCATACACTCTATACCCTACACTCTATACCCTACACTCTAATCAGTATACCATACACTCTATACCCTACACTCTATAACATACATTCTACACCCTACAATCTATACCATACACTCTATACCCTACACTCTACACTCTATACCATACACTCTATACCCTACACTCTACACTTTATACCCTACACTCTATACTCTACACTCTATAACCTACACTCTATACCCTACACGCTATACCCTACACTCTATACCCTACACTTTATACCCTACACTATATACCCTACACTCTACACCCTACACTCTATACCCTACACTCTATACTCTACACTCTATACCCTACACTCTACACACTATAGCCTACACGCTATACCATACACTCTACACCCTACACTCTATACCCTACACTCTATACCCTACACTCTATACCATACACTCTATACCCTACACTCTACACTCTATACCCTAGACTCTATACCATACACTCTATACCCTACACTCTATACCCTACACTCTAATCTCTATACCATACACTCTATACCCTACACTCTATAACATACATTCTACACCCAACAATCTATACCATACACTCTATACCCTACACTCTACACTCTATACCATACACTCTATACCCTACACTCTACACTTTATACCCTACACTCTATACCCTACACTCTATAACCTACACTCTATAACCTACACTCTATACCCTACACGCTATACCCTACACTCTATACCCTACACTCTATACCCTACACTATATACCCTACACTCTACACCCTACACTCTATACCCTACACCCTATACCCTACACTCTATACCCTAATCTCTACACCCTACACTCTATACCCTACACTCTATACCCTACACTATACCCTACACTTTACACTCTATACCCTACACTCTATACCCTACACTCTATACCATACACTCTATACCATACACTTTATCCCCTACACTCTATACCATAAACTCTACACTCTATACCCTACACTCTATACCCTACACTCTATACCCTACACTCTGCACTCTATACCCTACACTCTATAACCTACACTCTACACTCTATACCCTACACTCTACACTCTATACCCTACACTCTATACCCTACACTATATACCCTACACTGTACACTCTATACCCTACACTCTATGCCCTACACTCTATACCCTACACTCTATACCCTACACTATATACCCTACACTCTACACTCTATACCCTACACTCTATACCATACACTATATACCCTACACTCTACACTCTATTCCCTACACTCTATACCCTACACTCTATACCCTACACTCTAATCTCTATAATATACACTCTATATCCTACACTCTATCACATACATTCTACACCCTACAATCTATACCATACACTCTATACCCTACACTCTACACTCTATACCATACACTCTATACCCTACAATCTACACCTTATACCCTACACTCTATACCCTACACTCTATAACCTACACTCTATACCCTACACGCTATACCCTACACTCTATACCCTACACTCTATACCCTACACTATATACCCTACACTCTACACCCTACACTCTATACCCTACACCCTATACCCTACACTCTATACCCTAATCTCTACACCCTACACTCTATACCCTATACTCTATACCCTACACTCTATACCCTACACTCTACACTCTATACCCTACACTCTATACCAAACACTCTATACCATACACTCTATACCATACACTTTATCCCCTACACTCTATACCATACACTCTACACTCTATACCCTACACTCTGCACTCTATACCCTACACTCTATAACCTACACTCTACACTCTATACCCTACACTCTACACTCTATACCCTACACTCTATACCCTACAATCTATACCATACACTCTATACCCTACACTCTATACCCTACACTCTATACCCTACACTCTACACTCTATACCCTACACTCTACACTCTATACCCTACACTCTATGCCCTACAATCTATACCATACACTCTATACCATACACTCTATACCCTACACTCTATACCTCACACTCTACACTCTCTCCCCTGCACTCTATATCATACACTCTACACTCTATACCCTACACTCTACACCCTACACTCTACACTCTATACCCTACACTCTATACCCTACACTCTACACTCTATACCCTACACTCTATACCCTACAATCTATACCATACACTCTATACCATACACTCTACACCCTACACTCTATACCCTACAATCTATACCCTACACTCTATACCCTACACTCTATACCCTACACTCTATACCATACACTCTATACCCTACACTCTATGCCTCACACTCTACACTCTATCCCCTGCACTCTATACCATACACTCTACACTCTATACCCTACACTCTACACTCTATACCCTACACTCTATACCCTGCAATCTATACCATACACTCTATACCATACACTCTATACCCTACCCTCTATACCCTACACTCTACACTCTATACCCTACACTCTATACCCTACACTCTATACCCTACACTCTACACTCTATACCCTACAATCTACACTCTATACCCTACACTCTATACCCTACAATCTATACCATACACTCTATACCCTACACTCTATACCCTACAATCTATACCTCACACTCTACACTCTATCCCCTGCACTCTATACCATACACTCTACACTCTATACCCTACATTCTATACCCTACACTCTACACTCTATACCCTACACTCTATACCCTACACTCTACACTTTATACCCTACTCTCTACACTCTATACCCTACACTCTATACCCTACAATCTATACCATACACTCCTTACCATACACTCTATACCCTACACTCTATACCTCACACTCTACACTCTATCCCCTACACTCTACACTCTATACCCTACACTCTATACCCTACAATCTATACCATACACTCTATACCATACACTCTATACCCTACCCTCTATACCCTACACTCTACACTCTATACCCTACACTCTATACCCTTCACTCTAAACCCTACACTCTACACTCTATACCCTACACTCTA
Organism: Ranitomeya imitator; assembly: GCF_032444005.1. NCBI lineage: Eukaryota > Metazoa > Chordata > Amphibia > Anura > Dendrobatidae > Ranitomeya > Ranitomeya imitator. The sequence continues at coordinate 598,591 of NW_027193292.1, read as the reverse complement.
CACACTATACCCTACACTCTATACCCTACAATCTATACCATACACTCTATACCATACACTCTATACCCTACACTCTATACCTCACACTCTACACTCTATCCCCTGCACTCTATACCATACACTCTACACTCTATACCCTACACTCTATACCCTACACTCTACACTCTATACCTTACACTCCATACCCTACACGCTATACCATACACTCTATACCATACACTCTATACCCTACACTCTATACCATACACTCTACACTATATACCCTACACTCTATACCCTACAATCTACACTCTATACACTACACTCTATACCCTACACTCTACACTCTATACCCTACGTCTATACCATACACTCTATACCCTAAACTCTATACCATACACACTATACCCTACACTCTATACCCTACACTCTATACCCTACACTCTATACGCTACACTCTACACTCTATACCCTACACTCTATACTCTACACTCTATACCCTACACTCTATACCCTACACTCTATACCATACACTCTATACCCTACACTCTACACTCTATACCCTACACTCAATACCCTACACTCTATACCCTACACTCTATACCCTACACTCTACACTCTATACCCTAAACTCTACACTCTATACTCTACACTCTACAACATACACTCTATACCCTACACTCTATACTCTACACTCTATACCCTACACTCTACACACTATACCCTACACTCTATACCATACACTCTACACCCTACACTCTATACCCTACACTCTATACCCTACACTCTATACCATACACTCTATACCCTACACTCTACACTCTATACCCTAGACTCTATACCATACACTCTATACCCTACACTCTATACCCTACACTCTAATCAGTATACCATACACTCTATACCCTACACTCTATAACATACATTCTACACCCTACAATCTATACCATACACTCTATACCCTACACTCTACACTCTATACCACACACTCTATACCCTACACTCTACACTTTATACCCTACACTCTATACTCTACACTCTATAACCTACACTCTATACCCTACACGCTATACCTACACTCTATACCCTACACTCTATACCCTACAATATATAACCTACACTCTACACCCTACACTCTATACCCTACACTCTATACTCTACACTCTATACCCTACACTCTACACACTATACCCTACACTCTATACCATACACTCTACACCCTACACTCTATACCCTCCACTCTATACCCTACACTCTATACCATACACTCTATACCCTACACTCTACACTCTATACCCTAGACTCTATACCATACACTCTATACCCTACACTCTATACCCTACACTCTAATCTCTATACCATACACTCTATACCCTACACTCTATAACATACATTCTACACCCAACAATCTATACCATACACTCTATACCCTACACTCTACACTCTATACCATACACTCTACACCCTACACTCTACACTTTATACCCTACACTCTATACCCTACACTCTATAACCTACACTCTATAACCTACACTCTATACCTTACACGCTATACCCTACACTCTATACCCTGCACTCTATACCCTACACTATATACCCTACACTCTACACCCTACACTCTATACCCTACACCCTATACCCTACACTCTATACCCTAATCTCTACACCCTACACTCTATACCCTACACTCTATACCCTACACTATACCCTACACTCTACACTCTATACCCTACACTCTATACCCTACACTCTATACCAAACACTCTATACCATACACTTTATCCCCTACACTCTATTCCATACACTCTACACTCTATACCCTACACTCTATACCCTACACTCTATAACCTACACTCTACACTCTATACCCTACACTCTACACTCTATACTCTACACTCTATACCCTACACTATATACCCTACACTCTACACTCTATACCCTACACTCTATGCACTACACTCTATACCCTACACTCTATACCCTACACTATATACCCTACACTCTACACTCTATACCCTACACTCTATACCATACACTATATACCCTACACTCTACACTCTATTCCCTACACTCTACACACTATACCCTACACTCTATACCCTACAATCTATACCATACACTCTATACCATACACTCTATACCCTACACTCTATACCTCACACTCTACACTCTATCCCCTGCACTCTATACCATACACTCTATGCACTACACTCTATACTCTACACTCTATACCCTACACTCTACACTCTATACCCTACAATCTATACCCTAAACTCTATACCCTACACTCTATACCCTACACTCTATACCATACAATCTATACCCTACACTCTATACCCTACACTCTATACCCTACACTCTACACTCTATACCCTACACTCTATAACATACACTCTATACCCTACACTCTATACCTGACACTCTATACCCTACACTCTACACCCTACACTCTACACTCTATACCGTACACTCTATACCCTACACTCTATACCCTACACTCTACACTTTATACCCTACACTCTATACCCTACACTCTATACCCTACACTCTATACCATACACTCTATACCCTTTACTCTATACCCTACACTCTATACCCTACACTATACACTCTATACCCTACACTCTACACTCTATACCATACACTCTATACCCTACACTCTATACCCTACACTCTACACTCTATACCCTACAATCTATACCCTACACTCTATACCCTACACTATACACTCTATACCCTACACTCTATAACATACACTCTATACCCTACACTCTATAACTTACACTCTGTACCCTACACTGTACACCCTACACTCTACACTCTATACTCTACACTCTATACCCTACACTCTACACTCTATTCCCTACAATCTATACCCTACACTCTATACCCTACACTCTATACCGTACACTCTATACCCTACACTCTATACCCTACACTCTATACCCTACACTCTACACTCTATACCCTACACTCTATAACATACACTCTATACCCTACACTCTATACTCTACACTCTATACCCTACACTCTACACTCTATACCCTACACTCTATACCCTACACTCTACACTTTATACCCTACACTCTATACCCTACACTCTATACTCTACACTCTATACCCTACACTCTACACTCTATACTCTACACTCTATACCCTACACTCTATACCCTACACTCTATACCCTATACCCTACACTCTATACCCTACAGGCTATACCCTACACTCTATACCCTACACTCTATACCCTACACTCTATACTCTACACTCTACACCCTACACTCTATACCCTACACTCTATACCCTACACTCTATACCCTACACACTATACCCTACACTCTACACTCTATACCTTACACTTCATACCCTACACTCTATACCCTACACTCTATACCATACACCCTACACTATATACCCTACACTCTATACCCTACAATCTACACTCTATACCCTACACTCTATACCCTACACTCTACACTCTATACCTTACACTCCATACCCTACACGCTATACCATACACTCTATACCACACACTCTATACCATACACTCTACACTATATACCCTACACTCTATACCCTACAATCTACACTCTATAACCTACACTCTATACCCTACACTCTACACTTTATACCCTACACTCTATACCCTACACTCTATACCCTACACTCTATTCCATACACTCTATACCCTTTACTCTATACCCTACACTCTATACCCTACACTATACACTCTATACCCTACACTCTACACTCTATACCATACACTTTATACCCTACACTCTATACCCTACACTCTATACTCTACACTCTACACCCTACACTCTATACCCTACACTCTATACCCTACACTCTATACCCTACACACTATACCCTACACTCTACACTCTATACCTTACACTTCATACCCTACACTCTATACCCTACACTCTATACCATACACCCTACACTATATACCCTACACTCTATACCCTACAATCTACACTCTATACCCTACACTCTATACCCTACACTCTACACTCTATACCTTACACTCCATACCCTACACGCTATACCATACACTCTATACCACACACTCTATACCCTACAATCTATACCATACACTCTACACTATATACCCTACACTCTATACCCTACAATCTACACTCTATAACCTACACTCTATACCCTACACTCTACACTTTATACCCTACACTCTATACCCTACACTCTATACCCTACACTCTATTCCATACACTCTATACCCTTTACTCTATACCCTACACTCTATACCCTACACTATACACTCTATACCCTACACTCTACACTCTATACCATACACTTTATACCCTACACTCTATACCCTACACTCTACACTCTATACCCTACAATCTATACCCTACACTCTATACCCTACACTATACACTCTATACCCTACACTCTATAACATACACTCTATACCCTACACTCTATAACTTACACTCTGTACCCTACACTGTACACCCTACACTCTACACTCTATACTCTACACTCTATACCCTACACTCTACACTCTATACCCTACACTCTATACCCTACACTATACACTCTATGCCCTACAATCTATGCCCTACACTCTAATCCCTACACTCTACACTCTATAGCCTACACTCTATACTCTACACTCCATACTCTACACTCTATACCCTATACTCTACACTCTATACCCTACACTCTATACCATACACTCTAATCCCTACACTCTACACTCTATACCCTACACTCTATACCCTACACTCCATACCCTACACTCTATACCCTACACTCTACACTCTATACCCTACACTCTATGCCCTACACTCTATACCCTACATTCTATACCCTACACTCTATACCCTACACTCTACACTCTATACCCTACACTCTATACCCTACACTCTATACCCTATACTCTATACCCTACACTCTACACTCTATACCCTACACTCTATACCATACACTCTATACCCTACACTCTACACTCTATACCCTGCACTCTATACCCTACACTCTACACTCTATACCTTACACTCTACACTTTGCACTCTATACCCTACACTCTATAGCCTACACTCTATACCCTACACTCTATACCCTACACTCTACACTCTATACCCTACATTCTATACCCTACACTCTAATCCCTACACCCTACACTTTATACCCTACACTATATACCCTACACTCTACACTCTATACCCTACACTCTATGCCCTACACTCTATACCCTACACTCTATACCCTACACTATATACCCTACACTCTACACTCTATACCCTACACTCTATACCATACACTATATACCCTACACTCTACACTCTATTCCCCACACTCTATACCATACACTCTATACCCTTTACTCTATACCCTACACTCTATAACCTACACTATACACTCTATACCCTACACTCTACACTCTATACCATACACTCTATACTCTACACTCTATACCCTACACTCTACACTCTATACCCTACAATCTATACCCTAAACTCTATACCCTACACTCTATACCCTACACTCTATACCCTACACTCTACACTCTATACCCTACACTCTATAACATACACTCTATACCCTACACTCTATACCTGACACTCTATACCCTACACTCTACACCCTACACTCTACACTCTATACCGTACACTCTATACCCTACACTCTATACCCTACACTCTACACTTTATACCCTACACTCTATACCCTACACTCTATACCATACACTCTATACCATACACTCTATACCCTTTACTCTATACCCTACACTCTATACCCTACACTATACACTCTATACCCTACACTCTACACTCTATACCATACACTCTATACCCTACACTCTAAACCCTACACTCTACACTCTATACCCTACAATCTATACCCTACACTCTATACCCTACACTATACACTCTATACCCTACACTCTATAACATACACTCTATACCCTACACTCTATAACTTACACTCTGTACCCTACACTGTACACCCTACACTCTACACTCTATACTCTACACTCTATACCCTACACTCTACACTCTATTCCCTACAATCTATACCCTACACTCTATACCCTACACTCTATACCGTACACTCTATACCCTACACTCTATACCCTACACTCTATACCCTACACTCTACACTCTATAGCCTACACTCTATAACATACACTCTATACCCTACACTCTATAACTTACACTCTGTACCCTACACTGTACACCCTACACTCTACACTCTATACTCTACACTCTATACCCTACACTCTATACCCTACACTCTACACTTTATACCCTACACTCTATACCCTACACTCTATACTCTACACTCTATACCCTACACTCTACACTCTATACCCTACACTCTATACCCTACACTCTATACCCTACACTCTATACCCTATACCCTACACTCTATACCCTACAGGCTATACCCTACACTCTATACCCTACACTCTATACCCTACACTCTATACTCTACACTCTACACCCTACACTCTATACCCTACACTCTATACCCTACACTCTATACCCTACACACTATACCCTACACTCTACACTCTATACCTTACACTTCATACCCTACACTCTATACCCTACACTCTATACCATACACTCTACACTATATACCCTACACTCTATACCCTACAATCTACACTCTATACCCTACACTCTATACCCTACACTCTACACTCTATACCTTACACTCCATACCCTACACGCTATACCATACACTCTATACCACACACTCTATACCCTACACTCTATACCATACACTCTACACTATATACCCTACACTCTATACCCTACAATCTACACTCTATAACCTACACTCTATACCCTACACTCTACACTTTATACCCTACACTCTATACCCTACACTCTATACCCTACACTCTATTCCATACACTCTATACCCTTTACTCTATACCCTACACTCTATACCCTACACTATACACTCTATACCCTACACTCTACACTCTATACCATACACTTTATACCCTACACTCTATACCCTACACTCTACACTCTACACCCTACAATCTATACCCTACACTCTATACCCTACACTATACACTCTATACCCTACACTCTATAACATACACTCTATACCCTACACTCTATAACTTACACTCTGTACCCTACACTGTACACCCAACACTCTACACTCTATACTCTACACTCTATACCCTACACTCTACACTCTATACCCTACACTCTATACCCTACACTATACACTCTATGCCCTACAATCTATGCCCTACACTCTAATCCCTACACTCTACACTCTATAGCCTACACTCTATACTCTACACTCCATACTCTACACTCTATACCCTATACTCTACACTCTATACCCTACACTCTATACCATACACTCTAATCCCTACACTCTACACTCTATACCCTACACTCTATACCCTACACTCCATACCCTACACTCTATACCCTACACTCTACACCCTACACTCTATGCCCTACACTCTATACCCTACATTCTATACCCTACACTCTATACCCTACACTCTACACTCTATACCCTACACCCTATACCCTACACTCTATACCCTATACTCTATACCCTACACTCTACACTCTATATACTACACTCTATACCATACACTCTATACCCTACACTCTACACTCTATACCCTGCACTCTATACCCTACACTCTATACCCTACACTCTACACTCTATACCCTACACTCTATACTCTACACCCTATTCCCTACACTCTATACCCTACACTCTATACCCTACACTCTACACTCTATACCCTACACTCTATACCCTACACTCTATACTATACACTCTATACCCTACACTCTACACTCTATACCCTACTCTCTATACCCTACACTCTATACTCTACACTCTATACCTTACACTCTATACCCTACACTCTATACCCTACACTCTACACTCTATACCCTACACTTCATACCCTCCACTCTATACCCTACACTCTACAATCTATACTCTACTCTCTATACCACACACTCTATACCCTACACTCTATACCCTACACTCTACACTCTATAGACACAAAAGAGAATAGTAAAACCAAAAACACTCAGTTTGAAAAAATGTTGCAGTAATCCGCAAGTGCTAGTAAAAGATGTAAAAAACAGGGTATTTGGTTGATACGTTTTTTGCAAAAAATGTATACTAAGCTGCTCTACCAATCTTCACGATATACCCTTATCAGAGCAGTCCTAACTAATATATGCAATCCCTATCTGATGTATTTAAAAACCTGATCATCTGTATATAACCTGTGTGAACAGGGTTCAGAGAGGAAAAATCCATGTGTGCATACAGGGTAGAACAGCTATTGTGCAGATAGCCCAAGAGGAGTGGTGGAACTCCCCAGTCTTGTAGACACAAGAGAACAATTATGGAAACAGGAACACATGGGCTACTTGCACAGTGAACAAGTCTGTATGATCATGTTCACACACCACCAAGAAACCTGAAGACACAAAAGAGAATAGTAAAACCAAAAACACTCAGTTTGAAAAAATGTTGCAGTAATCCGCAAGTGTTTTTGGTTTTACTATTCTCTTTTGTGTCTTCAGGTTTCTTGGTGGTGTGTGAACATGATCATACAGACTTGTTCACTGTGCAAGTAGCCCATGTGTTCCTGTTTCCATAATTGTTCTCTTGTGTCTACAAGACTGGGGAGTTCCACCACTCCTCTTGGGCTATCTGCACAATAGCTGTTCTACCCTGTATGCACACATGGATTTTTCCTCTCTGAACCCTGTTCACACAGGTTATATACAGATGATCAGGTTTTTAAATACATCAGATAGGGATTGCATACATTAGTTAGGACTGCTCTGATAAGGGTATACCGTGAAGATTGGTAGAGCAGCTTAGTATACATTTTTTGCAAAAAACGTATCAACCAAATACCCTGTTTTTTACATCTTTTACTAGCACTTGCGGATTACTGCAACATTTTTTCAAACTGAGTGTTTTTGGTTTTACTATTCTCTTTTGTGTCTTCAGGTTTCTTGGTGGTGTGTGAACATGATCATACAGACTTGTTCACTGTGCAAGTAGCCCATGTGTTCCTGTTTCCATAATTGTTCTCTTGTGTCTACAAGACTGGGGAGTTCCACCACTCCTCTTGGGCTATCTGCACAATAGCTGTTCTACCCTGTATGCACACATGGATTTTTCCTCTCTGAACCCTGTTCACACAGGTTATATACAGATGATCAGGTTTTTAAATACATCAGATAGGGATTGCATACATTAGTTAGGACTGCTCTGATAAGGGTATACCGTGAAGATTGGTAGAGCAGCTTAGTATACATTTTTTGCAAAAAACGTATCAACCAAATACCCTGTTTTTTACATCTTTTACTAGCACTTGCGGATTACTGCAACATTTTTTCAAACTGAGTGTTTTTGGTTTTACTATTCTCTTTTGTGTCTTCAGGTTTCTTGGTGGTGTGTGAACATGATCATACAGACTTGTTCACTGTGCAAGTAGCCCATGTGTTCCTGTTTCCATAATTGTTCTCTTGTGTCTACAAGACTGGGGAGTTCCACCACTCCTCTTGGGCTATCTGCACAATAGCTGTTCTACCCTGTATGCACACATGGATTTTTCCTCTCTGAACCCTGTTCACACAGGTTATATACAGATGATCAGGTTTTTAAATACATCAGATAGGGATTGCATACATTAGTTAGGACTGCTCTGATAAGGGTATACCGTGAAGATTGGTAGAGCAGCTTAGTATACATTTTTTGCAAAAAACGTATCAACCAAATACCCTGTTTTTTACATCTTTTACTAGCACTTGCGGATTACTGCAACATTTTTTCAAACTGAGTGTTTTTGGTTTTACTATTCTCTTTTGTGTCTTCAGGTTTCTTGGTGGTGTGTGAACATGATCATACAGACTTGTTCACTGTGCAAGTAGCCCATGTGTTCCTGTTTCCATAATTGTTCTCTTGTGTCTACAAGACTGGGGAGTTCCACCACTCCTCTTGGGCTATCTGCACAATAGCTGTTCTACCCTGTATGCACACATGGATTTTTCCTCTCTGAACCCTGTTCACACAGGTTATATACAGATGATCAGGTTTTTAAATACATCAGATAGGGATTGCATACATTAGTTAGGACTGCTCTGATAAGGGTATACCGTGAAGATTGGTAGAGCAGCTTAGTATACATTTTTTGCAAAAAACGTATCAACCAAATACCCTGTTTTTTACATCTTTTACTAGCACTTGCGGATTACTGCAACATTTTTTCAAACTGAGTGTTTTTGGTTTTACTATTCTCTTTTGTGTCTTCAGGTTTCTTGGTGGTGTGTGAACATGATCATACAGACTTGTTCACTGTGCAAGTAGCCCATGTGTTCCTGTTTCCATAATTGTTCTCTTGTGTCTACAAGACTGGGGAGTTCCACCACTCCTCTTGGGCTATCTGCACAATAGCTGTTCTACCCTGTATGCACACATGGATTTTTCCTCTCTGAACCCTGTTCACACAGGTTATATACAGATGATCAGGTTTTTAAATACATCAGATAGGGATTGCATACATTAGTTAGGACTGCTCTGATAAGGGTATACCGTGAAGATTGGTAGAGCAGCTTAGTATACATTTTTTGCAAAAAACGTATCAACCAAATACCCTGTTTTTTACATCTTTTACTAGCACTTGCGGATTACTGCAACATTTTTTCAAACTGAGTGTTTTTGGTTTTACTATTCTCTTTTGTGTCTTCAGGTTTCTTGGTGGTGTGTGAACATGATCATACAGACTTGTTCACTGTGCAAGTAGCCCATGTGTTCCTGTTTCCATAATTGTTCTCTTGTGTCTACAAGACTGGGGAGTTCCACCACTCCTCTTGGGCTATCTGCACAATAGCTGTTCTACCCTGTATGCACACATGGATTTTTCCTCTCTGAACCCTGTTCACACAGGTTATATACAGATGATCAGGTTTTTAAATACATCAGATAGGGATTGCATACATTAGTTAGGACTGCTCTGATAAGGGTATACCGTGAAGATTGGTAGAGCAGCTTAGTATACATTTTTTGCAAAAAACGTATCAACCAAATACCCTGTTTTTTACATCTTTTACTAGCACTTGCGGATTACTGCAACATTTTTTCAAACTGAGTGTTTTTGGTTTTACTATTCTCTTTTGTGTCTTCAGGTTTCTTGGTGGTGTGTGAACATGATCATACAGACTTGTTCACTGTGCAAGTAGCCCATGTGTTCCTGTTTCCATAATTGTTCTCTTGTGTCTACAAGACTGGGGAGTTCCACCACTCCTCTTGGGCTATCTGCACAATAGCTGTTCTACCCTGTATGCACACATGGATTTTTCCTCTCTGAACCCTGTTCACACAGGTTATATACAGATGATCAGGTTTTTAAATACATCAGATAGGGATTGCATACATTAGTTAGGACTGCTCTGATAAGGGTATACCGTGAAGATTGGTAGAGCAGCTTAGTATACATTTTTTGCAAAAAACGTATCAACCAAATACCCTGTTTTTTACATCTTTTACTAGCACTTGCGGATTACTGCAACATTTTTTCAAACTGAGTGTTTTTGGTTTTACTATTCTCTTTTGTGTCTTCAGGTTTCTTGGTGGTGTGTGAACATGATCATACAGACTTGTTCACTGTGCAAGTAGCCCATGTGTTCCTGTTTCCATAATTGTTCTCTTGTGTCTACAAGACTGGGGAGTTCCACCACTCCTCTTGGGCTATCTGCACAATAGCTGTTCTACCCTGTATGCACACATGGATTTTTCCTCTCTGAACCCTGTTCACACAGGTTATATACAGATGATCAGGTTTTTAAATACATCAGATAGGGATTGCATACATTAGTTAGGACTGCTCTGATAAGGGTATACCGTGAAGATTGGTAGAGCAGCTTAGTATACATTTTTTGCAAAAAACGTATCAACCAAATACCCTGTTTTTTACATCTTTTACTAGCACTTGCGGATTACTGCAACATTTTTTCAAACTGAGTGTTTTTGGTTTTACTATTCTCTTTTGTGTCTTCAGGTTTCTTGGTGGTGTGTGAACATGATCATACAGACTTGTTCACTGTGCAAGTAGCCCATGTGTTCCTGTTTCCATAATTGTTCTCTTGTGTCTACAAGACTGGGGAGTTCCACCACTCCTCTTGGGCTATCTGCACAATAGCTGTTCTACCCTGTATGCACACATGGATTTTTCCTCTCTGAACCCTGTTCACACAGGTTATATACAGATGATCAGGTTTTTAAATACATCAGATAGGGATTGCATACATTAGTTAGGACTGCTCTGATAAGGGTATACCGTGAAGATTGGTAGAGCAGCTTAGTATACATTTTTTGCAAAAAACGTATCAACCAAATACCCTGTTTTTTACATCTTTTACTAGCACTTGCGGATTACTGCAACATTTTTTCAAACTGAGTGTTTTTGGTTTTACTATTCTCTTTTGTGTCTTCAGGTTTCTTGGTGGTGTGTGAACATGATCATACAGACTTGTTCACTGTGCAAGTAGCCCATGTGTTCCTGTTTCCATAATTGTTCTCTTGTGTCTACAAGACTGGGGAGTTCCACCACTCCTCTTGGGCTATCTGCACAATAGCTGTTCTACCCTGTATGCACACATGGATTTTTCCTCTCTGAACCCTGTTCACACAGGTTATATACAGATGATCAGGTTTTTAAATACATCAGATAGGGATTGCATACATTAGTTAGGACTGCTCTGATAAGGGTATACCGTGAAGATTGGTAGAGCAGCTTAGTATACATTTTTTGCAAAAAACGTATCAACCAAATACCCTGTTTTTTACATCTTTTACTAGCACTTGCGGATTACTGCAACATTTTTTCAAACTGAGTGTTTTTGGTTTTACTATTCTCTTTTGTGTCTTCAGGTTTCTTGGTGGTGTGTGAACATGATCATACAGACTTGTTCACTGTGCAAGTAGCCCATGTGTTCCTGTTTCCATAATTGTTCTCTTGTGTCTACAAGACTGGGGAGTTCCACCACTCCTCTTGGGCTATCTGCACAATAGCTGTTCTACCCTGTATGCACACATGGATTTTTCCTCTCTGAACCCTGTTCACACAGGTTATATACAGATGATCAGGTTTTTAAATACATCAGATAGGGATTGCATACATTAGTTAGGACTGCTCTGATAAGGGTATACCGTGAAGATTGGTAGAGCAGCTTAGTATACATTTTTTGCAAAAAACGTATCAACCAAATACCCTGTTTTTTACATCTTTTACTAGCACTTGCGGATTACTGCAACATTTTTTCAAACTGAGTGTTTTTGGTTTTACTATTCTCTTTTGTGTCTTCAGGTTTCTTGGTGGTGTGTGAACATGATCATACAGACTTGTTCACTGTGCAAGTAGCCCATGTGTTCCTGACTCTACACTCTATACCCTACACTCTATACCCTACACTCTACATTCTACACTCTATACCATACACTCTATACCCTACACTCTACACTCTATACCCTACACTCTATACCCTGCACTCTATACCCTACACCCTACGCTCTATACCCTACACTCTATACCCTACACTTTATACTCTATACCCTGCACTCTATTCCATACATTCTATACCCTACACTCTATACCCTACACTGTTATCAGTACACTCTATACCCTACACTCTATTCCCTACACTCTATAATATACACCCTATACCCTACACTCGATACCCTACACTCTACACTCTATTCCATGCACTCTATACCCTACACTCTATACCCTACACTCTACACGCTATACCCTACACTCTACACTCTACACTCTATACCCTGCACTCTATACCCTACACCCTACGCTCTATACCCTACACTCTATACCCTAGACTCTATACTCTATACCCTACACTCTATTCCATACATTCTATACCCTACACTCTATAAGCTACACTGTAATCAGTACACTCTACACTCTATACCCTACACTCTATACCCTACACTCTATACCATACAATCCATACCCTACACTCTATACCCTACACTCTACACTCTATACCCTACACTCTATACCCTACACTCTAAACCCTACATTCTATACCCTACACTCTATACCCTACACTCTACACTCTATACCCTACAATTTACACTCTATACCCTACACTCTATACCATACACTCTATACCCTACGCTCTACGCTCTATACCCTACACTCTATACCCTACACTCTATACCCTACACTCTACTCTCTACACTCTATACCCTACACTCTATACCCTACACTCTATACTCTACACTCTATACCCTACACTCTATACCCTACACTCTACACTCTATACCCTACACTCTATACCCTACACTCTATACCCTAAACTCTATACCCTACACTCTATACCCTAAACTCTATACTCTACACTCTATACCCTACACTCTATACCCTGCACTCTATACCCTACACCCTACGCTCTATACCCTACACTCTATACCCTACACTCTATACTCTATACCCTACACTCTATTCCATACATTCTATACCCTACACTCTATACGCTACACTGTAATCAGTACACTCTACACTCTATACCCTACACTCTATACCCTACATTCTATACCATACAATCCATACCCTACACTCTATACCCTACACTCTACACTCTATACCCTACACTCTATACCCTACACTCTAAACCCTACATTCTATACCCTACACTCTATACCCTACACTCTACACTCTATACCCTACAATCTACACTCTATACCCTACACTCTATACCATACACTCTATACCCTACACTCTACGCTCTATACCCTACACTCTATACCCTACACTCTATACCCTACACTCTACTCTCTACACTCTATACCCTACACTCTATACCCTACACTCTATACTCTACACTCTATACCCTACACTCTATACCCTACACTCTATACCCTACACTCTACACTCTATACCCTAAACTCTATACCCTACACTCTATATCCTAAACTCTATACCCTACACTCTATACCCTACACTCCATACCCTCCACTCTGTACTCTACACTCTATACCCTACACTCTATACCATACGCTCTATACCATACGCTCTATACCCTACACTCTATACCCGACACTCTATACCCTACACTATACACTCTATACCCTACACTCTACACTGTATACCATACACTCTATACCCTACACTCTATACCCTACACTCTACACTCTATACCCTACACTCTACACCCTACACTCTATACCATACACTCTATACCCTACACTCTACACTCTATACCCTACACTCTATACCTTACACTATATACCCTACACCCTACGCTCTATACCCTACACTCTATACCCTACACTCTACACTCTATACCCTACACTCTATTCCATACACTCTATACCCTACACTCTATACACTACACTCTACACTCTATACCTTACACTCTACACTTTGCACTCTATACCCTACACTCTATAGCCTACACTCTATACCCTACACTCTATACCCTACACTCTACACTCTATACCATACATTCTATACCCTACACTCTAATCCCTACACTCTACGCTCTATACCCTACACTCTATACCCTACACTCTATACCCTACACTATATACCCTACACTCTACACTCTATAACCAACACTCTATGCCCTACACTCTATACCCTACACTCTATACCCTACACTATATACCCTACACTCTACACTCTATACCCTACACTCTATACCATACACTATATACCCTGCACTCTACATTTTGTACCCTACACTCTATACCCTACACTGTAATCAGCACACTCTATACCCTACACTCTATTCCCTACACTCTATAATATACACTCTATACCCTACACTCGATACCCTACACTCTACACTCTATTCCATGCACTCTATACCCTACACTCTATACCCTACACTCTACACGCTATACCTTACACTCTACACTCTACACTCTATACCCTGCACTCTATACCCTACACCCTACGCTCTATACCCTACACTCTATACCCTACACTCTATACTCTATACCCTACACTCTATTCCATACATTCTATACCCTACACTCTATACGCTACACTGTAATCAGTACACTCTACACTCTATACCCTACACTCTATACCCTACACTCTATACCATACAATCCATACCCTACACTCTATACCCTACACTCTACACTCTATACCCTACTCTCTATACCCTACACTCTAAACCCTACATTC
This sequence comes from Ranitomeya imitator, assembly GCF_032444005.1. Lineage (NCBI taxonomy): Eukaryota > Metazoa > Chordata > Amphibia > Anura > Dendrobatidae > Ranitomeya > Ranitomeya imitator. The sequence goes on along the minus strand of NW_027193292.1, from coordinate 582,408 downwards.
TATACCCTACACTCTATACCCTACACTCTACACTCTATACCCTACAATCTATACTCTACACTCTATACCCTACACTCTATACCCTACACTCTATACCCTACACTCTACACTCTATACCATACACTCTATACCCTACACTCTACACTCTATACCCTACACTCTATACCCTACACTCTATACCCTACACTCTACACTCTACACTCTATACCCTACACTCTATACCCTACACTCTATACTCTACACTCTGTACCCTACACTCTATACCCTACACTCTACACTCTATACCCTACACTCTATACCCTAAACTCTATACCCTACACTCTATACCCTAAACTCTATACCCTACACTCTATACCCTACACTCCATACCCTCCACTCTGTACTCTACACTCTATACCCTACACTCTATACCATACGCTCTATACCCTACACTCTATACCCGACACTCTATACCCTACACTATACACTCTATACCCTACACTCTACACTGTATACCATACACTCTATACCCTACACTCTATACCCTACACTCTACACTCTATACCCTACACTCTACACCCTACACTCTATACCATACACTCTATACCATACACTCTACACTCTATACCCTACACTCTATACTTTACACTATATACCCTACACCCTACACTCTATCCCATACACTCTATACCCTACACTCTACACTCTATACCCTACACTCTATTCCATACACTCTATACCCTACACTCTATACACTACACTCTACACTCTATACCTTACACTCTACACTTTGCACTCTATACCCTACACTCTATAGCCTACACTCTATACCCTACACTCTATACCCTACACTCTACGCTCTATACCCTACATTCTATACCCTACACTCTAATCCCTACACTCTACACTCTATACCCTACACTCTATACCCTACACTCTATACCCTACACTATATACCCTACACTCTACACTCTATACCCTACACTCTATGCCCTACACTCTATACCCTACACTCTATACCCAACACTATATACCCTACACTCTACACTCTATACCCTACACTCTATACCATACACTATATACCCTACACTCTACACTCTATTCCCTACTCTCTATACCATACACTCTATACCCTTTACTCTATACCCTACACTCTATAACCTACACTATACACTCTATACCCTACACTCTACACTCTATACCATACACTCTATACTCTACACTCTATACCCTACACTCTACACTCTATACCCTACAATCTATACCCTAAACTTTATACCCTACACTCTATACCCTACACTCTATACCATACAATCTATACCCTACACTCTATACCCTACACTCTATACCCTACACTCTACACTCTATACCCTACACTCTATACCCTGCACTCTATACCTGACACTCTATACCCTACACTCTACACCCTACACTCTACACTCTATACCGTACACTCTATACCCTACACTCTCTACCCTACACTCTACACTTTATACCCTACACTCTATACCCTACACTCTATACCCTACACTCTATACCATACACTCTATACCCTACACTCTATACCCTACACTCTATACCATACACTCTATACCCTTTACTCTATACCCTACACTCTATACCCTACACTATACACTCTATACCCTACACTCTACACTCTATACCATACACTCTATACCCTACACTCTATACCCTACAATCTACACTCTATACCCTACAATCTATACCCTACACTCTATACCCTACACTATACACTCTATACCCTACGCTCTATAACATACACTCTATACCCTACACTCTATAACTTACACTCTGTACCCTACACTGTACACCATACACTCTACACTCTATACTCTACACTCTATACCCTACACTCTACACTCTATACCCTACAATCAATACCCTACACTCTATATCCTACACTCTATACCGTACACTCTATACCCTACACTCTATACCCTACACTCTATACCCTACACTCTACACTCTATACCCTACACTCTATAACATACACTCTATACCCTACACTCTATAACTTACACTCTGTACCCTACACTGTACACCCTACACTCTACACTCTACACTCTATACCCTACACTCTATACCCTACACTCTACACTTTATACCCTACACTCTATACCCTACACTCTATACTCTACACTCTATACCCTACACTCTACACTCTATACCCTACACTCTATACCCTACACTCTATACCCTACACTCTATACTCTATACCCTACACTCTATACCCTACAGGCTATACCCTACACTCTATACCCTACACTCTATACCCTACACTCTATACTCTACACTCTACACCCTACACTCTATACCCTACACTCTATACCCTACACTCTATACCCTACACACTATACCCTACACTCTACACTCTATACCTTACACTTCATACCCTACACGCTATACCATACACTCTATACCACACACTCTATACCCTACACTCTATACCATACACTCTACACTATATACCCTACACTCTATACCCTACAATCTACACTCTATACCCTACACTATATACCCTACACTCTACACTCTATACCTTACACTCCATACCCTACACGCTATACCATACACTCTATACCCTACACTCTATACCCTACACTCTATACCATACACTATATACCCTACACTCTACACTCTATTCCCTACACTCTATACCATACACTCTTTACCCTTTACTCTATACCCTACACTCTATAACCTACACTATACACTCTATACCCTACACTCTACACTCTATACCCTACACTCTATACCATACACTCTATACCCTTTACTCTATACCCTACACTCTATACCCTACACTATACACTCTATACCCTACACTCTACACTCTATACCATACACTCTATACCCTACACTCTATACCCTACACTCTACACTATATACCCTACAATCTATACCCTACACTCTATACCCTACACTATACACTCTATACCCTACACTCTATAACATACACTCTATACCCTACACTCTATAACTTACACTCTGTACCCTACACTGTACACCCTACACTCTACACTCTATACTCTACACTCTATACCCTACACTCTACACTCTATTCCCTACAATCTATACCCTACACTCTATACCCTACACTCTATACCGTACACTCTATACCCTACACTCTATACCCTACACTCTATACCCTACACTCTACACTCTATACCCTACACTCTATAACATACACTCTATACCCTACACTCTATAACTTACACTCTGTACCCTACACTGTACACCCTACACTCTACACTCTATACTCTACACTCTATACCCTACATTCTATACCCTACACTCTACACTTTATACCCTACACTCTATACCCTACACTCTATACCCTACACTCTATACTCTACACTCTACACTCTACACTCTATACCCTACACTCTATACCCTACACTCTATACCCTACACTCTATACCCTATACCCTACACTCTATACCCTACATGCTATACCCTACACTCTATACCCTACACTCTATACCCTACACTATACACTCTATACCCTACACTCTATAACTTACACTCTGTACCCTACACTGTACACCCTACACTCTACACTCTATACTCTACACTCTATACCCTACACTCTACACTCTATACCCTACACTCTATACCCTACACTATACACTCTATGCCCTACAATCTATGCCCTACACTCTAATCCCTACACTCTACACTCTATAGCCTACACTCTATACTCTACACTCCATACTCTACACTCTATACCCTATACTCTACACTCTATACCCTACACTCTATACCCTACACTCTAATCCCTACACTCTACACTCTATACCCTACACTCTATACCCTACACTCCATACCCTACACTCTATACCCTACACTCTACACTCTATACCCTACACTCTATGCCCTACACTCTATACCCTACATTCTATACCCTACACTCTATACCCTACACTCTACACTCTATACCCTACACTCTATACCCTACACTCTATACCCTATACTCTATACCCTACACTCTACACTCTATACCCTACACTCTATACCATACACTCTATACCCTACACTCTACACTCTATGCCCTACACTCTATACCCTACACTCTATACCCTACACTCTACACTCTATACCCTACACTCTATACCCTACACTCTATACTATACACTCTATACCCTACACTCTACACTCTATACCCTACTCTCTATACCCTACACTCTATACTCTACACTCTATACCTTACACTCTATACCCTACACTCTATACCCTACACTCTACACTCTATACCCTACACTTCATACCCTCCACTCTATACCTTACACTCTACAATCTATACTCTACTCTCTATACCACACACTCTATACCCTACACTCTATACCCTACACTCTACACTCTATACCCTACACTCTATACCCTACACTCTACATTCTACACTCTATACCATACACTCTATACCCTACACTCTACACTCTATACCCTACACTCTATACCCTGCACTCTATACCCTACACCCTACGCTCTATACCCTACACTCTATACCCTACACTTTATACTCTATACCCTGCACTCTATTCCATACATTCTATACCATACACTCTATACCCTACACTGTTATCAGTACACTCTATACCCTACACTCTATTCCCTACACTCTATAATATACACCCTATACCCTACACTCGATACCCTACACTCTACACTCTATTCCATGCACTCTATACCCTACACTCTATACCCTACACTCTACACGCTATACCCTACACTCTACACTCTACACTCTATACCCTGCACTCTATACCCTACACCCTACGCTCTATACCCTACACTCTATACCCTAGACTCTATACTCTATACCCTACACTCTATTCCATACATTCTATACCCTACACTCTATAAGCTACACTGTAATCAGTACACTCTACACTCTATACCCTACACTCTATACCCTACACTCTATACCATACAATCCATACCCTACACTCTATACCCTACACTCTACACTCTATACCCTACACTCTATACCCTACACTCTAAACCCTACATTCTATACCCTACACTCTATACCCTACACTCTACACTCTATACCCTACAATCTACACTCTATACCCTACACTCTATACCATACACTCTATACCCTACACTCTACGCTCTATACCCTACACTCTATACCCTACACTCTATACCCTACACTCTACTCTCTACACTCTATTCCCTACACTCTATACCCTACACTCTATACTCTACACTCTATACCCTACACTCTATACCCTACACTCTATACCCTACACTCTACACTCTATACCCTACACTCTATACCCTAAACTCTATACCCTACACTCTATACCCTAAACTCTATACTCTACACTCTATACCCTACACTCTATACCCTGCACTCTATACCCTACACCCTACGCTCTATACCCTACACTCTATACCCTACACTCTATACTCTATACCCTACACTCTATTCCATACATTCTATACCCTACACTCTATACGCTACACTGTAATCAGTACACTCTACACTCTATACCCTACACTCTATACCCTACACTCTATACCCTACATTCTATACCATACAATCCATACCCTACACTCTATACCCTACACTCTACACTCTATACCCTACACTCTATACCCTACACTCTAAACCCTACACTCTATACCCTACACTCTATACCCTACACTCTAAACCCTACGTTCTATACCCTACACTCTATACCCTACACTCTACACTCTATACCCTACAATCTACACTCTATACCCTACACTCTATACCATACACTCTATACCCTACACTCTACGCTCTATACCCTACACTCTATACCCTACACTCTATACCCTACACTCTACTCTCTACACTCTATACCCTACACTCTATACCCTACACTCTATACTCTACACTCTATACCCTACACTCTATACCCTACACTCTATACCCTACACTCTACACTCTATACCCTAAACTCTATACCCTACACTCTATATCCTAAACTCTATACCCTACACTCTATACCCTACACTCCATACCCTCCACTCTGTACTCTACACTCTATACCCTACACTCTATACCATACGCTCTATACCATACGCTCTATACCCTACACTCTATACCCGACACTCTATACCCTACACTATACACTCTATACCCTACACTCTACACTGTATACCATACACTCTATACCCTACACTCTATACCCTACACTCTACACTCTATACCCTACACTCTACACCCTACACTCTATACCATACACTCTATACCCTACACTCTACACTCTATACCCTACACTCTATACCTTACACTATATACCCTACACCCTACGCTCTATACCCTACACTCTATACCCTACACTCTACACTCTATACCCTACACTCTATTCCATACACTCTATACCCTACACTCTATACACTACACTCTACACTCTATACCTTACACTCTACACTTTGCACTCTATACCCTACACTCTATAGCCTACACTCTATACCCTACACTCTATACCCTACACTCTACACTCTATACCATACATTCTATACCCTACACTCTAATCCCTACACTCTACACTCTATACCCTACACTCTATACCCTACACTCTATACCCTACACTATATACCCTACACTCTACACTCTATACCCTACACTCTATACCATACACTATATACCCTGCACTCTACATTTTGTACCCTACACTCTATACCCTACACTGTAATCAGCACACTCTATACCCTACACTCTATTCCCTACACTCTATAATATACACTCTATACCCTACACTCGATACCCTACACTCTACACTCTATTCCATGCACTCTATACCCTACACTCTATACCCTACACTCTACACGCTATACCTTACACTCTACACTCTACACTCTATACCCTGCACTCTATACCCTACACCCTACGCTCTATACCCTACACTCTATACCCTACACTCTATACTCTATACCCTACACTCTATTCCATACATTCTATACCCTACACTCTATACGCTACACTGTAATCAGTACACTCTACACTCTATACCCTACACTCTATACCCTACACTCTATACCATACAATCCATACCCTACACTCTATACCCTACACTCTACACTCTATACCCTACTCTCTATACCCTACACTCTAAACCCTACATTCTATACCCTACACTCTATACCCTACACTCTACACTCTATACCCTACAATCTATACTCTACACTCTATACCCTACACTCTATACCCTACACTCTATACCCTACACTCTACACTCTATACCATACACTCTATACCCTACACTCTACACTCTATACCCTACACTCTATACCCTACACTCTATACCCTACACTCTACACTCTACACTCTATACCCTACACTCTATACCCTACACTCTATACTCTACACTCTGTACCCTACACTCTATACCCTACACTCTACACTCTATACCCTACACTCTATACCCTAAACTCTATACCCTACACTCTATACCCTAAACTCTATACCCTACACTCTATACCCTACACTCCATACCCTCCACTCTGTACTCTACACTCTATACCCTACACTCTATACCATACGCTCTATACCCTACACTCTATACCCGACACTCTATACCCTACACTATACACTCTATACCCTACACTCTACACTGTATACCATACACTCTATACCCTACACTCTATACCCTACACTCTACACTCTATACCCTACACTCTACACCCTACACTCTATACCATACACTCTATACCATACACTCTACACTCTATACCCTACACTCTATACTTTACACTATATACCCTACACCCTACACTCTATCCCATACACTCTATACCCTACACTCTACACTCTATACCCTACACTCTATTCCATACACTCTATACCCTACACTCTATACACTACACTCTACACTCTATACCTTACACTCTACACTTTGCACTCTATACCCTACACTCTATAGCCTACACTCTATACCCTACACTCTATACCCTACACTCTACGCTCTATACCCTACATTCTATACCCTACACTCTAATCCCTACACTCTACACTCTATACCCTACACTCTATACCCTACACTCTATACCCTACACTATATACCCTACACTCTACACTCTATACCCTACACTCTATGCCCTACACTCTATACCCTACACTCTATACCCAACACTATATACCCTACACTCTACACTCTATACCCTACACTCTATACCATACACTATATACCCTACACTCTACACTCTATTCCCTACTCTCTATACCATACACTCTATACCCTTTACTCTATACCCTACACTCTATAACCTACACTATACACTCTATACCCTACACTCTACACTCTATACCATACACTCTATACTCTACACTCTATACCCTACACTCTACACTCTATACCCTACAATCTATACCCTAAACTTTATACCCTACACTCTATACCCTACACTCTATACCATACAATCTATACCCTACACTCTATACCCTACACTCTATACCCTACACTCTACACTCTATACCCTACACTCTATACCCTGCACTCTATACCTGACACTCTATACCCTACACTCTACACCCTACACTCTACACTCTATACCGTACACTCTATACCCTACACTCTCTACCCTACACTCTACACTTTATACCCTACACTCTATACCCTACACTCTATACCCTACACTCTATACCATACACTCTATACCCTACACTCTATACCCTACACTCTATACCATACACTCTATACCCTTTACTCTATACCCTACACTCTATACCCTACACTATACACTCTATACCCTACACTCTACACTCTATACCATACACTCTATACCCTACACTCTATACCCTACAATCTACACTCTATACCCTACAATCTATACCCTACACTCTATACCCTACACTATACACTCTATACCCTACGCTCTATAACATACACTCTATACCCTACACTCTATAACTTACACTCTGTACCCTACACTGTACACCATACACTCTACACTCTATACTCTACACTCTATACCCTACACTCTACACTCTATACCCTACAATCAATACCCTACACTCTATATCCTACACTCTATACCGTACACTCTATACCCTACACTCTATACCCTACACTCTATACCCTACACTCTACACTCTATACCCTACACTCTATAACATACACTCTATACCCTACACTCTATAACTTACACTCTGTACCCTACACTGTACACCCTACACTCTACACTCTATACTCTACACTCTATACCCTACACTCTATACCCTACACTCTACACTTTATACCCTACACTCTATACCCTACACTCTATACTCTACACTCTATACCCTACACTCTACACTCTATACCCTACACTCTATACCCTACACTCTATACCCTACACTCTATACTCTATACCCTACACTCTATACCCTACAGGCTATACCCTACACTCTATACCCTACACTCTATACCCTACACTCTATACTCTACACTCTACACCCTACACTCTATACCCTACACTCTATACCCTACACTCTATACCCTACACACTATACCCTACACTCTACACTCTATACCTTACACTTCATACCCTACACGCTATACCATACACTCTATACCACACACTCTATACCCTACACTCTATACCATACACTCTACACTATATACCCTACACTCTATACCCTACAATCTACACTCTATACCCTACACTATATACCCTACACTCTACACTCTATACCTTACACTCCATACCCTACACGCTATACCATACACTCTATACCCTACACTCTATACCCTACACTCTATACCATACACTATATACCCTACACTCTACACTCTATTCCCTACACTCTATACCATACACTCTTTACCCTTTACTCTATACCCTACACTCTATAACCTACACTATACACTCTATACCCTACACTCTACACTCTATACCCTACACTCTATACCATACACTCTATACCCTTTACTCTATACCCTACACTCTATACCCTACACTATACACTCTATACCCTACACTCTACACTCTATACCATACACTCTATACCCTACACTCTATACCCTACACTCTACACTCTATACCCTACAATCTATACCCTACACTCTATACCCTACACTATACACTCTATACCCTACACTCTATAACATACACTCTATACCCTACACTCTATAACTTACACTCTGTACCCTACACTGTACACCCTACACTCTACACTCTATACTCTACACTCTATACCCTACACTCTACACTCTATTCCCTACAATCTATACCCTACACTCTATACCCTACACTCTATACCGTACACTCTATACCCTACACTCTATACCCTACACTCTATACCCTACACTCTACACTCTATACCCTACACTCTATAACATACACTCTATACCCTACACTCTATAACTTACACTCTGTACCCTACACTGTACACCCTACACTCTACACTCTATACTCTACACTCTATACCCTACATTCTATACCCTACACTCTACACTTTATACCCTACACTCTATACCCTACACTCTATACCCTACACTCTATACTCTACACTCTACACTCTACACTCTATACCCTACACTCTATACCCTACACTCTATACCCTACACTCTATACCCTATACCCTACACTCTATACCCTACATGCTATACCCTACACTCTATACCCTACACTCTATACCCTACACTATACACTCTATACCCTACACTCTATAACTTACACTCTGTACCCTACACTGTACACCCTACACTCTACACTCTATACTCTACACTCTATACCCTACACTCTACACTCTATACCCTACACTCTATACCCTACACTATACACTCTATGCCCTACAATCTATGCCCTACACTCTAATCCCTACACTCTACACTCTATAGCCTACACTCTATACTCTACACTCCATACTCTACACTCTATACCCTATACTCTACACTCTATACCCTACACTCTATACCCTACACTCTAATCCCTACACTCTACACTCTATACCCTACACTCTATACCCTACACTCCATACCCTACACTCTATACCCTACACTCTACACTCTATACCCTACACTCTATGCCCTACACTCTATACCCTACATTCTATACCCTACACTCTATACCCTACACTCTACACTCTATACCCTACACTCTATACCCTACACTCTATACCCTATACTCTATACCCTACACTCTACACTCTATACCCTACACTCTATACCATACACTCTATACCCTACACTCTACACTCTATGCCCTACACTCTATACCCTACACTCTATACCCTACACTCTACACTCTATACCCTACACTCTATACCCTACACTCTATACTATACACTCTATACCCTACACTCTACACTCTATACCCTACTCTCTATACCCTACACTCTATACTCTACACTCTATACCTTACACTCTATACCCTACACTCTATACCCTACACTCTACACTCTATACCCTACACTTCATACCCTCCACTCTATACCTTACACTCTACAATCTATACTCTACTCTCTATACCACACACTCTATACCCTACACTCTATACCCTACACTCTACACTCTATACCCTACACTCTATACCCTACACTCTACATTCTACACTCTATACCATACACTCTATACCCTACACTCTACACTCTATACCCTACACTCTATACCCTGCACTCTATACCCTACACCCTACGCTCTATACCCTACACTCTATACCCTACACTTTATACTCTATACCCTGCACTCTATTCCATACATTCTATACCATACACTCTATACCCTACACTGTTATCAGTACACTCTATACCCTACACTCTATTCCCTACACTCTATAATATACACCCTATACCCTACACTCGATACCCTACACTCTACACTCTATTCCATGCACTCTATACCCTACACTCTATACCCTACACTCTACACGCTATACCCTACACTCTACACTCTACACTCTATACCCTGCACTCTATACCCTACACCCTACGCTCTATACCCTACACTCTATACCCTAGACTCTATACTCTATACCCTACACTCTATTCCATACATTCTATACCCTACACTCTATAAGCTACACTGTAATCAGTACACTCTACACTCTATACCCTACACTCTATACCCTACACTCTATACCATACAATCCATACCCTACACTCTATACCCTACACTCTACACTCTATACCCTACACTCTATACCCTACACTCTAAACCCTACATTCTATACCCTACACTCTATACCCTACACTCTACACTCTATACCCTACAATCTACACTCTATACCCTACACTCTATACCATACACTCTATACCCTACACTCTACGCTCTATACCCTACACTCTATACCCTACACTCTATACCCTACACTCTACTCTCTACACTCTATTCCCTACACTCTATACCCTACACTCTATACTCTACACTCTATACCCTACACTCTATACCCTACACTCTATACCCTACACTCTACACTCTATACCCTACACTCTATACCCTAAACTCTATACCCTACACTCTATACCCTAAACTCTATACTCTACACTCTATACCCTACACTCTATACCCTGCACTCTATACCCTACACCCTACGCTCTATACCCTACACTCTATACCCTACACTCTATACTCTATACCCTACACTCTATTCCATACATTCTATACCCTACACTCTATACGCTACACTGTAATCAGTACACTCTACACTCTATACCCTACACTCTATACCCTACACTCTATACCCTACATTCTATACCATACAATCCATACCCTACACTCTATACCCTACACTCTACACTCTATACCCTACACTCTATACCCTACACTCTAAACCCTACATTCTATACCCTACACTCTATACCCTACACTCTACACTCTATACCCTACAATCTACACTCTATACCCTACACTCTATACCATACACTCTATACCCTACACTCTATACTCTACACTCTATACCCTACACTCTATACCCTACACTCTATACCCTACACTCTACACTCTATACTCTATACCCTAAACTCTATACCCTACACTCTATATCCTAAACTCTATACCCTACACTCTATACCCTACACTCCATACCCTCCACTCTGTACTCTACACTCTATACCCTACACTCTATACCATATGCTCTATACCCTACACTCTATACCCGACACTCTATACCCTACACTATACACTCTATACCCTACACTCTACACTGTATACCATACACTCTATACCCTACACTCTATACCCTACACTCTACACTCTATACCCTACACTCTACACCCTACACTCTATACCATACACTCTATACCCTACACTCTACACTCTATACCCTACACTCTATACCTTACACTATATTCCCTACACCCTACGCTCTATACCCTACACTCTATACCCTACACTCTACACTCTATACCTTACACTCTACACTTTGCACTCTATACCCTACACTCTATAGCCTACACTCTATACACTACACTCTACACTCTATTCCATACACTCTATACCCTACACTCTATACACTACACTCTACACTCTATACCTTACACTCTACACTTTGCACTCTATACCCTACACTCTATAGCCTACACTCTATACCCTACACTCTATACCCTACACTCTACACTCTATACCCTACATTCTATACCCTACACTCTAATCCCTACACTCTACACTCTATACCCTACACTCTATACCCTACACTCTATACCCTACACTATATACCCTACACTCTACACTCTATACCCGACACTCTATGCCCTACACTCTATACCCTACACTCTATACCCTACACTATATACCCTATACTCTACACTCTATACCCTACACTCTATACCATACACTATATACCCTACACTCTACATTTTGTACCCTACACTCTATACCCTACACTGTAATCAGCACACTCTATACCCTACACTCTATTCCCTACACTCTATAATATACACTCTATACCCTACACTCGATACCCTACACTCTACACTCTATTCCATGCACTCTATACCCTACACTCTATACCCTACACTCTACACCCTCTACAAAATTCTCATTGGGGTCTGTTACAAACCCCCAAATATAACAGAAAGCATGGAAAGTCTACTTCTAAAGCAGATAGATGAAGCTGCAACCCATAATGAGGTCCTGGTTATGGGGGACTTTAACTACCCGGATATTAACTGGGAAACAGAAACCTGTGAAACCCATAAAGGCAACAGGTTTCTGCTAATAACCAAGAAAAATTATCTTTCACAATTGGTGCAGAATCCAATCAGAGGAGCAGCACTTTTAGACCTAATACTATCTAATAGACCTGACAGAATAACAAATCTGCAGGTGGTTGGGCATTTAGGAAATAGCGACCACAATATTGTGCAGATTCACCTGTCTTTCACTAGGGGGACCTGTCAGGGAGTCACAAAAACATTGAACTTTAGGAAGGCAAAGTTTGAACAGCTTAGAGATGCCCTTAATCTGGTAGACTGGGACAATATCCTCAGAAATGAGAATACAGATAATAAATGGGAAATGTTTAAGAACATCCTAAATAGGCAGTGTAAGCGATTTATACCTTGTGGGAATAAAAGGACTAGAAATAGGAAAAACCCAATGTGGCTAAACAAAGAAGTAAGACAGGCAATTAACAGTAAAAAGAAAGCATTTGCACTACTAAAGCAGGATGGCACCATTGAAGCTCTAAAAAACTATAGGGAGAAAAATACTTTATCTAAAAAACTAATTAAAGCTGCCAAAAAGGAAACAGAGAAGCACATTGCTAAGGAGAGTAAAACTAATCCCAAACTGTTCTTCAACTATATCAATAGTAAAAGAATAAAAACTGAAAATGTAGGCCCCTTAAAAAATAGTGAGGAAAGAATGGTTGTAGATGACGAGGAAAAAGCTAACATATTAAACACCTTCTTCTCCACGGTATTCACGGTGGAAAATGAAATGCTAGGTGAAATCCCAAGAAAAAATGAAAACCCTATATTAAGGGTCACCAATCTAACCCAAGAAGAGGTGCGAAACCGGCTAAATAAGATTAAAATAGATAAATCTCCGGGTCCGGATGGCATACACCCACGAGTACTAAGAGAACTAAGTAATGTAATAGATAAACCATTATTTCTTATTTTTAGTGACTCTATAGCGCCAGGGTCTGTTCCGCAGGACTGGCGCATAGCAAATGTGGTGCCAATATTCAAAAAGGGCTCTAAAAGTGAACCTGGAAATTATAGGCCAGTAAGTCTAACCTCTATTGTTGGTAAAATATTTGAAGGGTTTCTGAGGGATGTTATTCTGGATTATCTCAATGAGAATAACTGTTTAACTCCATATCAGCATGGGTTTATGAGAAATCGCTCCTGTCAAACCAATCTAATCAGTTTTTATGAAGAGGTAAGCTATAGGCTGGACCACGGTGAGTCATTGGACGTGGTATATCTCGATTTTTCCAAAGCGTTTGATACCGTGCCGCACAAGAGGTTGGTACACAAAATGAGAATGCTTGGTCTGGGGGAAAATGTGTGTAAATGGGTTAGTAACTGGCTAAGTGATAGAAAGCAGAGGGTGGTTATAAATGGTATAGTCTCTAACTGGGTCGCTGTGACCAGTGGGGTACCGCAGGGGTCAGTATTGGGACCTGTTCTCTTCAACATATTCATTAATGATCTGGTAGAAGGTTTACACAGTAAAATATCGATATTTGCAGATGATACAAAACTATGTAAAGCAGTTAATACAAGAGAAGATAGTATTCTGCTACAGATGGATCTGGATAAGTTGGAAACTTGGGCTGAAAGGTGGCAGATGAGGTTTAACAATGATAAATGTAAGGTTATACACATGGGAAGAGGGAATCAATATCACCATTACACACTGAACGGGAAACCACTGGGTAAATCTGACAGGGAGAAGGACTTGGGGATCCTAGTTAATGATAAACTTACCTGGAGCAGCCAGTGCCAGGCAGCAGCTGCCAAGGCAAACAGGATCATGGGGTGCATTAAAAGAGGTCTGGATACACATGATGAGAGCATTATACTGCCTCTGTACAAATCCCTAGTTAGACCGCACATGGAGTACTGTGTCCAGTTTTGGGCACCGGTGCTCAGGAAGGATATAATGGAACTAGAGAGAGTACAAAGGAGGGCAACAAAATTAATAAAGGGGATGGGAGAACTACAATACCCAGATAGATTAGCGAAATTAGGATTATTTAGTCTAGAAAAAAGACGACTGAGGGGCGATCTAATAACCATGTATAAGTATATAAGGGGACAATACAAATATCTCGCTGAGGATCTGTTTATACCAAGGAAGGTGACGGGTACAAGGGGGCATTCTTTGCGTCTGGAGGAGAGAAGGTTTTTCCACCAACATAGAAGAGGATTCTTTACTGTTAGGGCAGTGAGAATCTGGAATTGCTTGCCTGAGGAGGTGGTGATGGCGAACTCAATCGAGGGGTTCAAGAGAGGCCTGGATGTCTTCCTGGAGCAGAACAATATTGTATCATACAATTATTAGGTTCTGTAGAAGGACGTAGATCTGGGTATTTATTATGATGGAATATAGGCTGAACTGGATGGACAAATGTCTTTTTTCGGCCTTACTAACTATGTTACTATGTTACTATGTTACACGCTATACCCTACACTCTACACTCTACACTCTATACCCTGCACTCTATACCCTACACCCTACGCTCTATACCCTACACTCTATACCCTACACTCTATACTCTATACCCTACACTCTATTCCATACATTCTATACCCTACACTCTATACACTGTAATCAGTACACTCTACACTCTATACCCTACACTCTATACCCTACACTCTATACCATACAATCCATACCCTACACTCTATACCCTACACTCTACACTCTATACCCTACACTCTATACCCTACACTCTAAACCCTACATTCTATACCCTACACTCTATACCCTACACTCTACACTCTATACCCTACAATCTATACCCTACACTCTACACTCTATACCCTACACTCTATACCCTACACTCTATACCCTACACTCTACACTCTATACCATACACTCTATACCCTACACTCTACACTCTATACCCTACACTCTATACCCTACACTCTATACCCTACACTCTACACTCTACACTCTATACCCTACACTCTATACCCTACACTCTATACTCTACACTCTATACCCTACACTCTATACCCTACACTCTACACTCTATACCCTACACTCTATACCCTAAACTCTATACCCTACACTCTATACCCTAAACTCTATACCCTACACTCTATACCCTACACTCCATACCCTCCACTCTGTACTCTACACTCTATACCCTACACTCTATACCATACGCTCTATACCCTACACTCTATACCCGACACTCTATACCCTACACTATACACTCTATACCCTACACTCTACACTGTATACCATACACTCTATACCCTACACTCTATACCCTACACTCTACACTCTATACCCTACACTCTACACCCTACACTCTATACCATACACTCTATACCCTACACTCTACACTCTATACCCTACACTCTATACCTTACACTATATACCCTACACCCTACACTCTATCCCCTACACTCTATCCCCTACACTCTATACCCTACACTCTACACTCTATACCCTACACTCTATTCCATACACTCTATACCCTACACTCTATACACTACACTCTACACTCTATACCTTACACTCTACACTTTGCACTCTATACCCTACACTCTATAGCCTACACTCTATACCCTACACTCTATACCCTACACTCTACGCTCTATACCCTACATTCTATACCCTACACTCTAATCCCTACACTCTACACTCTATACCCTACACTCTATACCCTACACTCTATACCCTACACTCTATACCCTACACTATATACCCTACACTCTACACTCTATACCCTACACTCTATGCCCTACACTCTATACCCTACACTCTATACCCAACACTATATACCCTACACTCTACACTCTATACCCTACACTCTATACCATACACTATATACCCTACACTCTACACTCTATTCCCTACACTCTATACCATACACTCTATACCCTTTACTCTATACCCTACACTCTATAACCTACACTATACACTCTATACCCTACACTCTACACTCTATACCATACACTCTATACTCTACACTCTATACCCTACACTCTACACTCTATACCCTACAATCTATACCCTAAACTTTATACCCTACACTCTATACCCTACACTCTATACCATACAATCTATACCCTACACTCTATACCCTACACTCTATACCCTACACTCTACACTCTATACCCTACACTCTATACCCTACACTCTATACCTGACACTCTATACCCTACACTCTACACCCTACACTCTACACTCTATACCGTACACTCTATACCCTACACTCTCTACCCTACACTCTACACTTTATACCCTACACTCTATACCCTACACTCTATACCCTACACTCTATACCATACACTCTATACCCTTTACTCTATACCCTACACTCTATACCCTACACTATACACTCTATACCCTACACTCTACACTCTATACCATACACTCTATACCCTACACTCTATACCCTACAATCTACACTCTATACCCTACAATCTATACCCTACACTCTATACCCTACACTATACACTCTATACCCTACACTCTATAACATACACTCTATACCCTACACTCTATAACTTACACTCTGTACCCTACACTGTACAACCTACACTCTACACTCTATACTCTACACTCTATACCCTACACTCTACACTCTATACCCTACAATCAATACCCTACACTCTATATCCTACACTCTATGCCGTACACTCTATACCCTACACTCTATACCCTACACTCTACACTCTATACCCTACACTCTATAACATACACTCTATACCCTACACTCTATAACTTACACTCTGTACCCTACACTGTACACCCTACACTCTACACTCTATACTCTACACTCTATACCCTACACTCTATACCCTACACTCTACACTTTATACCCTACACTCTATACCCTACACTCTATACTCTACACTCTATACCCTACACTCTACACTCTATACCCTACACTCTATACCCTACACTCTATACCCTACACTCTATACTCTATACCCTACACTCTATACCCTACAGGCTATACCCTACACTCTATACCCTACACTCTATACCCTACACTCTATACTCTACACTCTACACCCTACACTCTATACCCTACACTCTATACCCTACACTCTATACCATACACACTATACCCTACACTCTACACTCTATACCTTACACTTCATACCCTACACGCTATACCATACACTCTATACCACACACTCTATACCCTACACTCTATACCATACACTCTACACTATATACCCTACACTCTATACCCTACAATCTACACTCTATACCCTACACTATATACCCTACACTCTACACTCTATACCTTACACTCCATACCCTACACGCTATACCATACACTCTATACCACACACTCTATACCCTACACTCTATACCATACACTCTACACTATATACCCTACACTCTATACCCTACAATCTACACTCTATACCCTAAACTCTATACCCTACACTCTACACTTTATACCCTACACTCTATACTCTACACTCTATACCCTACACTCTATACCATACACTCTATACCCTTTACTCTATACCCTACACTCTATACCCTACACTATACACTCTATACCCTACACTCTACACTCTATACCATACACTCTATACCCTACACTCTATACCCTACACTCTACACTCTATACCCTACAATCTATACCCTACACTCTATACCCTACACTATACACTCTATACCCTACATTCTATAACATACACTCTATACCCTACACTCTATAACTTACACTCTGTACCCTACACTGTACACCCTACACTCTACACTCTATACTCTACACCCTACACTCTACACTCTATACCCTACAATCTATACCCTACACTCTATACCCTACACTCTATACCGTACACTCTATACCCTACACTCTATACCCTACACCCTATACCCTAAACTCTACACTCTATACCCTACACTCTATAACATACACTCTATACCCTACACTCTATAACTTACACTCTGTACCCTACACTGTACACCCTACACTCTACACTCTATACTCTACACTCTATACCCTACACTCTATACCCTACACTCTACACTTTATACCCTACACTCTATACCCTACACTCTATACTCTACACTCTATACCCTACACTCTACACTCTATACCCTACACTCTATACCCTACACTCTATACCCTACACTCTATACTCTATACCCTACACTCTATACCCTACAGGCTATACCCTACACTCTATACCCTACACTCTATACCTTACAATCTATACTCTACACTCTACACCCTACACTCTATACCCTACACTCTATACCCTACACTCTAAACCCTACACACTATACCCTACACTCTACACTCTATAGCTTACACTCCATACCCTACACACTATACCATACACTCTATACCACACACTCTATACCCTACACTCTATACCATACACTCTACACTATATACCCTACACTCTATACCCTACAATCTACACTCTATACCCTACACTCTATACCCTACACTCTACACTCGATACCCTACGCTCTACACCATACACTCTATACCCTAAACTCTATACCATACACACTATACCCTACACTCTATACCCTACACTCTATACGCTACACTCTACACTCTATACCCTACACTCTATACTCTATACCCTACACTCTATACCATACACTCTATACCCTACACTCTACACTCTATACCCTACACTCAATACCCTACACTCTATACCCTACACTCTATACCCTACACTCTACACTCTATACCCTAAAATCTACACTCTATACTCTACACTCTACACTCTATACCCTACACTCTATACCCTACACTCTATACCCTACACTCTACACACTATACCCTACACTCTATACCATACACTCTACACCCTACACTCTATACCCTACACTCTATACCCTACACTCTATACCATACACTCTATACCCTACACTCTACACTCTATACCCTAGACTCTATACCATACACTCTATACCCTACACTCTATACCCTACACTCTAATCTCTATACCATACACTCTATACCCTACACTCTATAACATACATTCTACACCCTACAATATATACCATACACTCTATACCCTACATTCTACACTCTATACCATACACTCTATACCCTACACTCTACACTTTATACCCTACACTCTATACCCTACACTTTATAACCTACACTCTATACCCTACACGCTATACCCTACACTCTATACCCTACACTCTATACCCTACACTATATACCCTACACTCTACACGCTACACTCTATACCCTACACCCTATACCCTACACTCTATACCCTAATCTCTACACCCTACACTCTATACCCTACACTCTATACCCTACACTCTATACCCTACACTCTACACTCTATACCCTACACTCTATACCCTACACGCTATACCCTACACGCTATACCCTACACTCTATACCCTACACTCTATACCCTACACTATATACCCTACACTCTACACCCTACACTCTATACCCTACACCCTATACTCTACACTCTATACCCTAATCTCTACACCCTACACTGTATACCCTACACTCTATACCCTATACTCTATACCCTACACTCTACACTCTATACCCTACACTCTATACCATACACTCTATACCATACACTTTATCCCCTACACTCTATACCATACACTCTACACTCTATACCCTACACTCTATACCCTACAATATATACCATACACTCTATACCATACACTCTATACCCTACACTCTATCCCCTGCACTCTATACCATACACTCTACACTCTATACCCTACACTCTACACCCTACAATCTATACCATACACTCTATACCACACACTCTATACCCTACACTCTACACACTATACCCTACACTCTATACCATACACTCTACACCCTACACTCTATACCCTACACTCTATACCCTACACTCTATACCATACACTCTATACCCTACACTCTACACTCTATACCCTAGACTCTATACCATACACTCTATACCCTACACTCTATACCCCACACTCTAATCTCTATACCATACACTCTATACCCTACACTCTATAACATACATTCTACACCCTACAATATATACCATACACTCTATACCCTACACTCTACACTCTATACCATACACTCTATACCCTACACTCTACACTTTATACCCTATACCCTACACTTTATAACCTGCACTCTATACCCTACACGCTATACCCTACACTCTATACCCTACACTCTATACCCTACACTATATACCCTACACTCTACACCCTACACTCTATACCCTACACCCTATACCCTACACTCTATACCCTAATCTCTACACCCTACAATCTATACCCTACACTCTATACCCTACACTCTATACCCTACACTCTACACTCTATACCCTACACTCTATACCATACACTCTATACCATACACTTTATCCCTTACACTCTATACCATACACTCTACACTCTATACCCTACACTCTATACCCTACAATCTATACCATACAATCTGTACCATACACTCTATACCCTACACTATATCCCCTGCACTCTATACCATACACTCTACATTCTATACCCTACACTCTACACCCTACACTCTACACTCTATACCCTACACTATATACCCTACACTCTACACTCTATACCCTACACTCTAAACTCTATACCCTACACTCTATACCCTACAATCTATACCATACACTCTATACCATACACTCTACACCCTACACTCTATACCCCACACTCTATACCCTACACTCTATACCCTACACTCTATACCCTACACTCTATACCATACACTCTATACCCTACACTCTTTACCTCACACTCTACACTCTATCCCCTGCACTCTATACCATACACTCTACACTCTATACCCTACACTCTACACTATATACCCTACACTCTATACCCTACAATCTATACCATACACTCTATACCATACACTCTATACCCTACCCTCTATACCCTACACTCTACACTCTATACCCTACACTCTATACCCTACACTCTATACCCTACACTCTATACCCTACACTCTACACTCTATACCCTACAATCTACACTCTATACCCTACACCCTATACCCTACAATCTATACCATACACTCTATACCATACACTCTATACCCTACACTCTATACCTCACACTCTACACTCTATCCCCTGCACTCTATACCATACACTCTACACTCTATACCCTACATTCTATACCCTACACTCTACACTCTATACCCTACACTCTATACCCTACACTCTACACTTTATACCCTACACTCTACACTCTATACCCTACACTCTATACCCTACAATCTATACCATACACTCCTTACCATACACTCTATACCCTACACTCTATACCTCACACTCTACACTCTATCCCCTACACTCTACACTCTATACCCTACACTCTATACCCTACAATCTATACCATACACTCTATACCATACACTCTATACCCTACCCTCTATACCCTACACTCTACACTCTATACCCTACACTCTATACCCTACACTCTACACTCTATACCCTACACTCTATACCCTACACTCTATACCCTACAATCTATACCATACACTCTATGCGATACACTCTATACCCTACACTCTATACCTCACACTCTACACTCTATCCCCTGCACTCTATACCATACACTCTACACTCTATACCCTACACTCTATACCCTACACTCTACACTCTATACCCTACACTCTATACCCTACAATCTATACCATACACTCTATACCATACACTCTATACCCTACACTCTACACTCTATACCCTACACTCTATACCCTACAATCTATACCATACACTCCAGACCATACACTCTATACCCTACACTCTATACCTCACACTCTACACTCTATCCCCTGCACTCTATACCACACACTCTACACTCTATACCCTACACTCTACACTCTATACCCTACTCTCTAAACCCTACACTCTATACCTTACACTCTATACCCTACACTCTACACTCTATACCCTACACTCTATACCCTACACTCTATACCCTACACTCTATACCCTACACTCTACACTTTATACCTTACACTCTATACCCTACACTCTATACCATACACTCTATACCCTACACTCTATACCCTATACTCTATACCCTACACTCTACACTCTACACCATACACTCTATACCCTACCCTCTATACCCTACACTCTATACCCTACACTTTATCCCCTACATTCTACACCCTTCACTTTATACCTTACACTCAATACCCTACACTCTATACCCTACACCCTACGCTCTATCCCTCACACTGTATACACTACACTCTATATCCTACACTCTATACCCTACACTCTACACCCTACACTTTATAGCTTACACTCTATACCACACACTCTATACCCTACACTCTACACTCTATACCCTACACTCTATACCCTACACTTTATAGCTTACACTCTATACCCTACACTCTATACCCTAAACTCTATACCATACACTCTACACCCTACACTCTATACCCTACACTCTATACCCTACACTCTTTACCCTACACTCTACACCATACACTCTATACCCTACCCTCTATACCTTACACTCTATACCCTACACTCTACACAGTATACCCTACACTCTATACCCTACACTCTACACTCTATACCCTACACTCTATACCATACACTCTATACTCTACACTCTATACCCTACACTCTACACTCTATACCCTACACTCTATACCCTACACTCTATACCCTACACTCTACACTTTATACCCTACACTCTATACCCTACACTCTATACCCTCCACTCTATACCCTACACTCTACACTCTACACCCTACACTCTACACTTTACACTCTATACCCTACACTCTACACTTTATACCCTACACTCTATACCCTACACTCTATACCCTACATTCTATACCCTACACGCTATACCCTACACTCTATACCCTACACTCTATACCCTACACTCTATACCCTACACTCTACACCCTACACTCTATACCCTACACTCTATACCCTACACTCTACACCCTACACTCTATACCCTACACTCTATACCCTACACTCTATACCCTACACTCTACACTCTATACCCTACACTCTACACTCTATACCCTACACTCTATACCCTACAATCTATACCATACACTCTATACCATACACTCTATACCATACACTCTATCCCATACACTCTATACCATACACTCTACACTCTATACCCTACACTCTATACCCTACACTCTACACCCTACACTATATACCCTACAGTCTACACTCTATACCCTACACTCTCTACCCTACACTCTATACCCTACACTCTATACCCTACACTTTACACTTTATACCCTACACTCTATACCCTCCACTCTATACCCTACACTCTACACTCTACACCCTACACTCTACACTTTACACTCTATACCCTACACTCTATACCCTACACTCTACACTTTATACCCTACACTCTATACCCTACACTCTATACCCTACACTCTATACCCTACACGATATACCCTACACTCTACACCCTACACTCTATACCCTACACCCTATACCCTACACTCTATACCCTACACTCTACACCCTACACTCTATACCCTACACTCTATACCCTACACTCTATACCCTACACTCTACACTCTATACCATACACTCTACACTCTATACCCTACAATCTATACCATACACTCTATACCATACACTCTATACCATACACTCTATCCCCTACAGTCTATACCATACACTCTACACTCTATACCCTACACTCTATACCCTACACTCTACACCCTACACTATATACCCTACACTCTACACTCTATACCCTACACTCTCTACCCTACACTCTATACCATACACTCTATACCATACACTCTGTCCCCTACACTCTATACCATACACTTTACACTCTATACCCTACTTTCTATACCCTACACTCTACACTCTATACCCTACACTCTATACCCTACACTCTACACTCTATACCCTACACTCTACACTCTATACCCTACACTCTACACCCTACACTCTATACCATACACTCTATACCCTACACTCTACACTCTATACCCTACACTCTATACCCTACACTCTATACCCTACACCCTACACTCTATACCCTACACTCTCTACCCTACACTCTATACCCTACACTCTATACCCTACACTTTACACTTTATACCCTACACTCTATACCCTCCACTCTATACCCTACACTCTACACTCTACACCCTACACTCTACACTTTACACTCTATACCCTACACTCTATACCCTACACTCTACACTTTATACCCTACACTCTATACCCTACACTCTATACCCTACACTCTATACCCTACACGATATACCCTACACTCTACACCCTACACTCTATACCCTACACCCTATACCCTACACTCTATACCCTACACTCTACACCCTACACTCTATACCCTACACTCTATACCCTACACTCTATACCCTACACTCTACACTCTATACCATACACTCTACACTCTATACCCTACACTCTATACCCTACAATCTATACCATACACTCTATACCATACACTCTATACCATACACTCTATCCCCTACAGTCTATACCATACACTCTACACTCTATACCCTACACTCTATACCCTACACTCTACACCCTACACTATATACCCTACACTCTACACTCTATACCCTACACTCTCTACCCTACACTCTATACCATACACTCTATACCATACACTCTGTCCCCTACACTCTATACCATACACTTTACACTCTATACCCTACTTTCTATACCCTACACTCTACACTCTATACCCTACACTCTATACCCTACACTCTACACTCTATACCCTACACTCTACACTCTATACCCTACACTCTACACCCTACACTCTATACCATACACTCTATACCCTACACTCTACACTCTATACCCTACACTCTATACCCTACACTCTATACCCTACACCCTACACTCTATACCCTACACTCTATACCCTACACTCTACACTCTATACCCTACACTCTATTCCATACACTCTATACCCTACACTCTATACCCTACACTCTACACTCTATACCCTACACTCTACACTTTACACTCTATACCCTACACTCTATACTCTATACCCTACACTCTATACCGTACATTCTACACTCTATACCCTACACTCTATACCCTACACTCTATACCCTACACTCTAATCCCTACACTCTACACTCTATACCCTACACTCTATACCCTACACTCTATACCCTACACTCTACACCCAACACTCTATACCCTACACTCTATACCCTACCCTCTATACCCTACACTCTACACTCTATACCCTACACTCTATACCCTACACTCTATACCCTACACTCTATACCCTACACTCTACACTCTATACCCTACAATCTACACTCTATACCCTACACCCTATACCCTACAATCTATACCATACACTCTATACCATACACTCTATACCCTACACTCTATACCTCACACTCTACACTCTATCCCCTGCACTCTATACCATACACTCTACACTCTATACCCTACATTCTATACCCTACACTCTACACTCTATACCCTACACTCTATACCCTACACTCTACAC
Organism: Ranitomeya imitator; assembly: GCF_032444005.1. Taxonomy (NCBI): domain Eukaryota; kingdom Metazoa; phylum Chordata; class Amphibia; order Anura; family Dendrobatidae; genus Ranitomeya; species Ranitomeya imitator. The sequence continues at coordinate 554,860 of NW_027193292.1, read as the reverse complement.
TTTATACCCTACACTCTACACTCTATACCCTACACTCTATACCCTACAATCTATACCATACACTCCTTACCATACACTCTATACCCTACACTCTATACCTCACACTCTACACTCTATCCCCTACACTCTACACTCTATACCCTACACTCTATACCCTACAATCTATACCATACACTCTATACCATACACTCTATACCCTACCCTCTATACCCTACACTCTACACTCTATACCCTACACTCTATACCCTACACTCTAAACCCTACACTCTACACTCTATACCCTACACTCTATACCCTACACTCTATACCCTACAATCTATACCATACACTCTATGCGATACACTCTATACCCTACACTCTATACCTCACACTCTACACTCTATCCCCTGCACTCTATACCATACACTCTACACTCTATACCCTACACTCTATACCCTACACTCTACACTCTATACCCTACACTCTATACCCTACAATCTATACCATACACTCTATACCATACACTCTATACCCTACACTCTACACTCTATACCCTACACTCTATACCCTACAATCTATACCATACACTCCAGACCATACACTCTATACCCTACACTCTATACCTCACACTCTACACTCTATCCCCTGCACTCTATACCACACACTCTACACTCTATACCCTACACTCTACACTCTATACCCTACTCTCTAAACCCTACACTCTATACCTTACACTCTATACCCTACACTCTACACTCTATACCCTACACTCTATACCCTACACTCTATACCCTACACTCTATACCCTACACTCTACACTTTATACCTTACACTCTATACCCTACACTCTATACCATACACTCTATACCCTACACTCTATACCCTATACTCTATACCCTACACTCTACACTCTACACCATACACTCTATACCCTACCCTCTATACCCTACACTCTATACCCTACACTTTATCCCCTACATTCTACACCCTTCACTTTATACCTTACACTCAATACCCTACACTCTATACCCTACACCCTACGCTCTATCCCTCACACTGTATACACTACACTCTATATCCTACACTCTATACCCTACACTCTACACCCTACACTTTATAGCTTACACTCTATACCACACACTCTATACCCTACACTCTACACTCTATACCCTACACTCTATACCCTACACTTTATAGCTTACACTCTATACCCTACACTCTATACCCTAAACTCTATACCATACACTCTACACCCTACACTCTATACCCTACACTCTTTACCCTACACTCTACACCATACACTCTATACCCTACCCTCTATACCTTACACTCTATACCCTACACTCTACACAGTATACCCTACACTCTATACCCTACACTCTACACTCTATACCCTACACTCTATACCATACACTCTATACTCTACACTCTATACCCTACACTCTACACTCTATACCCTACACTCTATACCCTACACTCTATACCCTACACTCTACACTTTATACCCTACACTCTATACCCTACACTCTATACCCTCCACTCTATACCCTACACTCTACACTCTACACCCTACACTCTACACTTTACACTCTATACCCTACACTCTACACTTTATACCCTACACTCTATACCCTACACTCTATACCCTACATTCTATACCCTACACGCTATACCCTACACTCTATACCCTACACTCTATACCCTACACTCTATACCCTACACTCTACACCCTACACTCTATACCCTACACCCTATACCCTACACTCTATACCCTACACTCTACACCCTACACTCTATACCCTACACTCTATACCCTACACTCTATACCCTACACTCTACACTCTATACCCTACACTCTACACTCTATACCCTACACTCTATACCCTACAATCTATACCATACACTCTATACCATACACTCTATACCATACACTCTATCCCATACACTCTATACCATACACTCTACACTCTATACCCTACACTCTATACCCTACACTCTACACCCTACACTATATACCCTACAGTCTACACTCTATACCCTACACTCTCTACCCTACACTCTATACCCTACACTCTATACCCTACACTTTACACTTTATACCCTACACTCTATACCCTCCACTCTATACCCTACACTCTACACTCTACACCCTACACTCTACACTTTACACTCTATACCCTACACTCTATACCCTACACTCTACACTTTATACCCTACACTCTATACCCTACACTCTATACCCTACACTCTATACCCTACACGATATACCCTACACTCTACACCCTACACTCTATACCCTACACCCTATACCCTACACTCTATACCCTACACTCTACACCCTACACTCTATACCCTACACTCTATACCCTACACTCTATACCCTACACTCTACACTCTATACCATACACTCTACACTCTATACCCTACACTCTATACCCTACAATCTATACCATACACTCTATACCATACACTCTATACCATACACTCTATCCCCTACAGTCTATACCATACACTCTACACTCTATACCCTACACTCTATACCCTACACTCTACACCCTACACTATATACCCTACACTCTACACTCTATACCCTACACTCTCTACCCTACACTCTATACCATACACTCTATACCATACACTCTGTCCCCTACACTCTATACCATACACTTTACACTCTATACCCTACTTTCTATACCCTACACTCTACACTCTATACCCTACACTCTATACCCTACACTCTACACTCTATACCCTACACTCTACACTCTATACCCTACACTCTACACCCTACACTCTATACCATACACTCTATACCCTACACTCTACACTCTATACCCTACACTCTATACCCTACACTCTATACCCTACACCCTACACTCTATACCCTACACTCTATACCCTACACTCTACACTCTATACCCTACACTCTATTCCATACACTCTATACCCTACACTCTATACCCTACACTCTACACTCTATACCCTACACTCTACACTTTAAACTCTATACCCTACACTCTATACTCTATACCCTACACTCTATACCGTACATTCTACACTCTATACCCTACACTCTATACCCTACACTCTATACCCTACACTCTAATCCCTACACTCTACACTCTATACCCTACACTCTATACCCTACACTCTATACCCTACACTCTACACCCAACACTCTATACCCTACACTCTATACCCTACACTCTATACCCTACACTCTATACCATACACTCTACACTCTATTCCCTACACTCTATGCCATACACTCTATACCCTACACTCTATACCCTACACTATACACTCTATACCCTACACTCTACACTCTATACCATACACTCTATACCCTACACTCTATACCCTACACTCTACACTCTATACCCTACAATCTATACCCTACACTCTATACCCTACACTCTATACCCTACACTCTATACCCTACACTCTATACCCTACACTCTACACTCTATACCATACACTCTATACCCTACACTCTATACTATACACTCTATACCCTACACTCTATACCCTACACTATACACTCTATACCCTACACTCTACACCATACACTCTATACCCTACACTCTATACTCTACGCTATACACGCTATACCCTACAATCTATACCTTACACTCTATACCCTACACTCTATACCCTACACTCTACACTCTATAACCTACACTCTATACCATACACTCTATATCCTACACTCTATACCCTACACTCTATACCCTACACTCTACACTCTATACCCTACACTCTATACCATACACTCTATACCCTACACTCTATACCCTACACTCTATACCCTACACTCTACACTCTATACTCTACACTCTATACCATACACTCTATACCCTACCCTCTATACCCTACACTCTACACTCTAAACTGTATACCATACACTCTATACCCTACACTCTACACCCTACACTCTATACCATACACTCTATACCCTACACTCTACACTCTATACCCTACACTCTATACCCTACACTCTATACCCTACACCCTACGCTCTATGCCCTACACTCTATACCCTACACTCTACACTCTATACCCTACACTCTATTCCATACACTCTATACCTTACACTCTATACCCTACACTCTATACCCTACACTCTACACCCTACACTTTATAGCTTACATTTTATACCCTACACTCTATACCCTACACTCTACACTCTATACCCTACACTCTATACCATACACATTATAACCAACACTCTATACCCTACACTCTATACCCTACACTCTACACCCTACACTTTATAGCTTACACTCTATACCCTACACTCTATACCCTACACTCTACGACATACACTCTATACCCTACCCTCTATACCTTACACTATATACCCTACACTCTACACAGTATACCCTACACTCTATACCCTACACTCTACACTCTATACCCTACACTCTATACCATACACTCTATACCCTACACTCTATACCCTACACTCTACACTCTATACCCTACACTCTACACCCTACACTCTATACCATACACTCTATACCCTACACTCTACACTCTATACCCTACACTCTATACCCTACACTCTATACCCTACACCCTACACTCTATACCCTACACTCTATACCCTACACTCTACACTCTATACCCTACACTCTATTCCATACACTCTATACCCTACACTCTATACCCTACACTCTACACTCTATACCCTACACTCTACACTTTACACTCTATACCCTACACTCTATACTCTATACCCTACACTCTATACCGTACATTCTACACTCTATACCCTACACTCTATACCCTACACTCTATACCCTACACTCTAATCCCTACACTCTACACTCTATACCCTACACTCTATACCCTACACTCTATACCCTACACTCTATACCCTACACTCTATACCCTACACTCTATACCCTACACTCTATACCATACACTCTACACTCTATTCCCTACACTCTATGCCATACACTCTATACCCTACACTCTATACCCTACACTATACACTCTATACCCTACACTCTACACTCTATACCATACACTCTATACCCTACACTCTATACCATACACTCTACACTCTATACCCTACACTCTATACCCTACACTCTATACCCTACACTCTATACCCTACACTCTATACCCTACACTCTACACTCTATACCATACACTCTATACCCTACACTCTATACTATACACTCTATACCCTACACTCTATACCCTACACTATACACTCTATACCCTACACTCTACACCATACACTCTATACCCTACACTCTATACTCTACGCTATACACTCTATACCCTACAATCTATACCTTACACTCTATACCCTACACTCTATACCCTACACTCTACACTCTATAACCTACACTCTATACCATACACTCTATATCCTACACTCTATACCCTACACTCTATACCCTACACTCTACACTCTATACCCTACACTCTATACCATACACTCTATACCCTACACTCTATACCCTACACTCTATACCCTACACTCTACACTCTATACTCTACACTCTATACCATACACTCTATACCCTACACTCTATACCCTACACTCTACACTCTAAACTGTATACCATACACTCTATACCCTACACTCTACACCCTACACTCTATACCATACACTCTATACCCTACACTCTACACTCTATACCCTACACTCTATACCCTACACTCTATACCCTACACTCTATACCCTACACCCTACGCTCTATGCCCTACACTCTATACCCTACACTCTACACTCTATACCCTACACTCTATTCCATACACTCTATACCTTACACTCTATACCCTACACTCTATACCCTACACTCTACACCCTACACTTTTTAGCTTACATTTTATACCCTACACTCTATACCCTACACTCTACACTCTATACCCTACACTCTATACCATACACATTATAACCAACACTCTATACCCTACACTCTATACCCTACACTCTACACCCTACACTTTATAGCTTACACTCTATACCCTACACTCTATACCCTAAACTCTATACCATACACTCTATACCCTAGACTCTATACCCTACACTCTATACCCTACACTCTACAACATACACTCTATACCCTACCCTCTATACCTTACACTATATACCCTACACTCTACACAGTATACCCTACACTCTATACCCTACACTCTACACTCTATACCCTACACTCTATACCATACACTCTATACCCTACACTCTATACCCTACACTCTACACTCTATACCCTACACTCTATACCCTACACTCTATACCCTACACTCTACACTTTATACCCTACACTCTATACCCTACACTCTATACCCAACACTCTATACCCTACACTCTATAACCTACACTCTACACTCTATACCCTACACTCTATACCCTACACTCTATACCCTACACTCTATACCCTACACTCTACACTTTATACCCTACACTCTATACCCTACACTCTATACCCTACACTCTATACCCTACACTCTACACCCTACACTATATACCCTACACTCTACACTCTATACCCTACACTCTCTACCCTACACTCTATACCATACACTCTATACCATACACTCTGTCCCCTACACTCTATACCATACACTTTACACTCTATACCCTACTTTCTATACCCTACACTCTACACTCTATACCCTACACTCTATACCCTACACTCTACACTCTATACCCTACACTCCACACTCTGTACCCTACACTCTATACCCTACACTCTATACCCTACACCCTACGCTCTATACCCTACACTCTATACCCTACACTCTACACTCTATACCCTACACTCTATTCCATACACTCTATACCCTACACTCTATACCCTACACTCTACACTCTATGCCCTACACTCTACACCCTACACTCTATACCATACACTCTATACCCTACAGTCTACACTCTATACCCTACACTCTATACCCTACACTCTATACCCTACACCCTACGCTCTATACCCTACACTCTTTACCCTACACTCTACACTCTATACCCTACACTCTATTCCATACACTCTATACCCTACACTCTATACCCTACACTCTACACTCTATACCCTACACTCTACACTTTACACTCTATACCCTACACTCTATACCCTACACTCTATACTCTATACCCTACACTATATACCGTACATTCTACACTCTATACCCTACACTCTATACCCTACACTCTAATCCCTACACTCTACACTCTATACCCTACACTCTGTACCCTACACTCTATACCCTACACTCTACACTCTATACTCTACACTCTATACCCTACACTCTATACCCTACACTCTATACCCTACACTCTACACTCTATACCCTACACTCTATACCATACACTCTATACCCTACACTTTACACTCTATTCCCTACATTCTATACCATACACTCTATACCCTACACTCTATACCCTACACTATACACTCTATACCCTACACTCTACACTCTATAACATACACTCTATACCTTACACCCTATACCCTACACTCTACACTCTATACCCAACAATCTATACCCTACACTCTATACCCTACACTCTATACCCTACTCTCTATACCCTACACTCTACACTCTATACCCTACACTCTATACCATACACTCTATACCATACACTCTATACCCTACAGTCTATACCCTACACTCTACACTCTATACCATACACTCTATACCCTACTCTCTATACCCTACACTCTACACTCTATACCCTACAATCTATACCCTACACTCTATACCCTACTCTATACCCTACACTCTACACTCTATACCCTACACTCTATAACATACACTCTATACACTACACTCTATACCTTGCACTCTATACCCTACACTCTACACTCTATACTCTACACTCTATACCCTACACTCTATACCCTACACGCTACACTCTATACCCTACACTCTATAACAAACACTCTATACCCTACACTATATACCATACACTCTATACCATACACTCTATACCGTACACTCTATACCCTACACTCTACACTCTATACTCTACACTCTATACCCTACACTCTATACCCTACACTGTATACCCTACACTCTACACTCTATGCTCTACACTTTATACCCTACACTCTACACTCTATACCATACACTCTATACCCTACACTCTACACTCTATACCCTACACTCTACACTCTACACTCTATGCCCTACACTTTATACCCTACACTCTACACTCTATACCATACACTCTATACTCTACACTCTATACCATACACTCCACACCCTACACTCTATACCATACACGCTATACCCTACACTCTACACTCTATACCCCACACTCTATAGCATACACTCTACACCCTACACTCTATACCATACACTCTAATCCCTACACTCTACACTCTATACCCTACACTCTATACCCTACACTCTACACTCTATTCCATACACTCTATACCCTACACTCTATACCCTACACTCTACACTCCACACTCTATTCCATACACTCTATAACCTACACTCTATACCCTATACTCTACACTCTATACCCTACACTCTACACTCTGCACTCTAAACTCTATACCTTACAATCTATTCCATACACTCTATACCCTACACTCTACACTCTATACCCTACACTATACACATTACACACTATACCCTATACTCTATACCCTACAATCTATACTCTATACCCTACACTCTATACCGTACATTCTACACTCTATACCCTACACTCTATACCCTACACTCTAATCCCTACACTCTACACCCTATACCCTACACTCTATACCCTACACTGTATACCCTACACTCTACACTCTATACCCTACACTCTATACCCTACACTCTACACTCTATACCCTACACTCTATACCATACACTCTATACTCTACACTCTATTCCCTACACTCTATACCATACACTCTATACCCTACACTATACACTCTATAGCCTACACTCTACACTCTATACCATACACTCTATACCCTACACTCTATACCCTATACTCTACACTCTATACCCTACAATTTATACCCTACACTCTATACCCTACACTCTACACTCTATACCCTACACTCTATACCATACACTCTATACCCTACACTCTATACCCTACACACTATACCCTACACTCTGCACTCTATACCCTACACTCTATAACATACACTCTATACCCTACACTCTACACTCTATACCCTACACTCTAAAACCTACACTCTATACCCTACACCCTATACACTACTCTCTACACTTTATACCCTACACACTACACTCTCTACCCCACACTCTGCACTCTATACCCTACTCTCTAAACCCTACACTCTATACCCTACACTCTACACTCTCTACCCCACACTCTGCACTCTATACCCTACTCTCTAAACCCTACACTCTATACCCTACACTCTATACCCTACACTCTACACTTTATACACTACACTCTATACCCTACACTCTATACCCTACACTCTACACCATACACTCTGTACCCCACCCTCTATACCTTACACTCTATACCCTACACTCTACACAGTATACCCTACACTCTATACCCTACACTCTATACCCTACACTCTACACTTTATACCCTACACTCTATACCCTACACTCTATACCCTACACTCTACACCATACACTCTATACCCTACCCTCTATACCTTACACTCTATACCCTACACTCTACACAGTATACCCTACACTCTATACCCTACACTCTACACTCTATACCCTACACTCTATACCATACACTCTATACCCTACACTCTATACCCTACACTCTACACTCTACACACTATACCCTACACTCTATACCCTACACAATATACCCTACACTCTACACTTTATACCGTACACTCTATACCCTACACTCTATACCCTACACTCTATACCCTACACTCTTTACCCTACACTCTACACTCTATACCCTACACTCCATACCCTACACTCTATACCCTACACTCTACACTTTATACCCTACACTCTATACCCTACACTCTATACCCTCCACTCTATACCCTCCACTCTATACCCTCCACTCTATACCCTACACTCTACACTCTACACCCTACACTTTACACTCTATACCCTACACTCTATACCCTACACTCTATACCCTACACGCTATACCCTACACTCTATACACTACACTCTATACCCTACACTCTATACCCTACACTCTACACCCTACACTCTATACCCTACACCCTATACCCTACACTCTATACCTTACACTCTACACCCTACACTCTATACCCTACACTCTATACCCTACACTCTATACCCTACACTCTACACTCTATACCCTACACTCTACACTCTATACCCTACACTCTATACCCTACAATCTATACCATACACTCTATACCATACACTCTATACCATACACTCTATCCCCTACATTCTATACCATACACTCTACACTCTATACCCTACACTCTATACCCTACACTCTACACCCTACACTATATACCCTACACTCTACACTCTATACCATACACTCTCTACCCTACACTCTATACCATACACTCTATACCATACACTCTATCCCCTACACTCTATACCATACACTTTACACCCTATACCCTACTTTCAATACCCTACACTCTACACTCTATACCCTACACTCTATACCCTACACTCTACACTCTATACCCTACACTCTACACTCTATACCCTACACCCTACACTCTATACCATACACTCTATACCCTACACTCTACACTCTATACCCTACACTCTATACCCTACACTCTATACCCTACACCCTACGCTCTATACCCTACACTCTATACCCTACACTCTACACTCTATACCCTACACTCTATTCCATACACTCTATACCCTACACTCTATACCCTACACTCTACACTCTATACCCTACACTCTGCACTTTACACTCTATACTCTATACCCTACACTCTATACCGTACATTCTACACTCTATACCCTACACTCTATACCCTACACTCTATACCCTACACTCTACACCCTACACTCTATACCCTACACTCTATACCCTACACTCTATACCCTACACTCTACACTCTATACCCTACACTCTATACCATACACTCTACACTCTATTCCCTACACTCTATACCATACACTATACCCTACACTCTATACCCTACACTATAAACTCTATACCCTACACTCTACACTCTATACCATACCCTCTATACCCTACACTCTATACCCTACACTCTACACCGTATACCATACCCTCTATACCCTACACTCTATACCCTACACTCTACACTATATACCCTGCAATCTATACCCTACACTCTATACCCTACACTCTATACCCTACACTCTATACCCTACACTCTATACCCTACACTCTATACCATACACTCTATACCCTACACTCTATACCATACACTCTATAACCTACACTCTATACCCTACACTATACACTCTATACCCTACACTCTACACCATACACTCTATACCCTACACTCTACACTCTACGCTATACACTCTATACCCTACAATCTATACCTTACACTCTATACCCTACACTCTATACCCTACACTCTATACCCTACACTCTACACTCTATAACCTACACTCTATACCATACACTCTATATCCTACACTCTATACCCTACACTCTACACATAGAGTGTAGGGTATAGAATGTAGGGTATAAAGTGTAGATTGTAGGGTATAAAGTGTAGGGTATAGAGTGTAGGGTATAGAGTGTAGGGTGTAGAGTGTATGGTATAGAGTGTAGGGTATAGTGTGTAGAGTGTAGGGTATAGAGTGTAGGGTATAGAGTGTAGGGTATAGAGTGTGGGGTATAGAGTGTAGAGTGTAGAGTATAGAGTGTAGAGTTTAGGGTATAGAGTATAGAGTGTAGGGTATAGAGTGTAGGGTATAGAGTGTAGGGTATTGAGTGTAGGGTATAGAGTGTAGAGTGTAGGGTATAGAGTGTAAGGTATAGAGTGTAGGGTATAGAGTGTAGGGTATAGAGTGTAGAGTATAGAGTGTAGGGTATAGAGTGTAGAGTGTAGCGTATAGAGTGTAGGGTATAGAGTGTAGGGTATAGAGTGTAGGGTATAGTGTGTATGGTATAGAGTTTAGGGTATAGAGTGTATGGTATAGAGCGTAGGGTATCGAGTGTAGGGTATAGAGTGTAGGGTATAGAGTGTAGATTGTAGGGTATAGAGTGTAGGGCATATAGTGTAGAGTGTATGGTATAGAGTGTAGGGCATAGAGTGTGTGGTATAGAGTGTATGGTATAGCGTTTAGGGTATGGAGTGTAGAGTGTAGGGTATAGTGTGTAGGGTATAGAGTGTAGGGTATAGAGTGTAGGGTATAGAGTGTAGGGTGTAGAGTGTAGGGTATAGAGTGTAGGGTATAGAGTGTAGGGTATAGAGTGTAGGGTATAGAGTGTAGGGTATAGAGTGTAGGGTATAGAGTGTAGGGTATAGAGTGTAGGGTATAGAGTGTAGGGTATAGCCTGTAGGGTATAGAGTGTAGGGTATAGAGTGTAGGGTATAGAGTGTAGAGTGTAGGGTATAGAGTGTAGAGTATAGAGTGTAGGGTATAGAGTGTAGGGTATAGAGTGTATGGTATAGAGTGTAGGGTATAGAGTGCAGGGTGTAGAGTGTAGGGTATAGAGTGTAGGGTATAGAGTGTAGGGTATAGAGTGTAGAGTGTAGGGTATAGAGTGTAGAGTATAGAGTGTAGGGTATAGAGTGTAGGGTATAAAGTGTAGAGTGTAGGGTATAGAGTGTAGGGTATAGAGTGTAGGGTATAGAGTGTAGGGTATAGAGTGTAGGGTATAGAGTGTAGGGTATAAAGTGTAGAGTAGAGTGTAGAGTGTAGGGTGTACAGTGTAAGGTACAGAGTGTAAGTTATAGAGTGTAGGGTATAGAGTGTATGTTATAGAGTGTAGGGTATAGAGTGTATAGTGTAGGGTATAGAATGTAGGGTATAGAGTGTAGGGTATAGAGCGTAGGGTGTAGGGTATAGAGTGCAGGGTATAGAGTGTAGAGTGTAGGGTATAGGGTGTAGAGTATAGAGTGTAGGGCATAGAGTGTAGGGTATAGAGTGTAGAGTGTGAGGTATAGAGTGTAGGGTATAGAGTGTAGGGTATAGAGTGTAGAGGGTAGGGTATAGAGTGTATGGTATAGAGTGTAGGGTATAGAGTGTAGAGTGTAGGGTATATAGTGTAGGGTATAGAGTGTAGAGTGTAGGGTATAGAGTGTAGGGTATAGAGTGTAGAGTGTAGGGTATAGAGTGTAGAGTGTAGGGTATAGGGTGTAGAGTATAGAGTGTAGGGTATAGAGTGTAGGGTGTAGAGTGTAGGGTATAGAGTGTAGGGTATAGAGTGTAGAGTGTAGGGTATAGAGTGTATGGTATAGAGTGTAGGGTATAGAGTGTAGAGTGTAGGGTATAGAGTGTAGGGTATAGAGTGTAGGGTATAGAGTGTATGGTATAGAGTGTAGGGTATAGAGTGTAGGGTATAGAATGTAGGGTATAGAGTGTAGGGTATAGAGTGTAGAGTGTAGGGTATAGAGTGTAGGGTATAGAGTGTAGAGTGTAGGGATTAGAGTGTATGGTATAGAGTGTAGGGCATAGAGTGTATAGTGTAGGGTATAGAGTGTAGGGTATAGAGTATAGAGTGTAGGGTATAGAGTGTAGTTTATAGAGTGTAGAGTGTAGGGTATAGAGTGTAGAGTGTAGGGTATAGAGTGTAGGGTATAGAGTGCATGGAATAGAGTGTAGAGTGTAGTGTATAGAGTGTAGGGTATAAAGTGTATGGTATAGAGTGTAGGGTATAGAGTGTAGGGTATAGAGTGTAGAGTGTAGGGATTAGACTGTAGGGTATAGAGTGTAGGGTATAGAATGTATGGAATAGAGTATAGAGTATAGAGTGTAGGGTATAGAGTGTAGGGTATAGAGCGTAGGGTGTAGGGTATAGAGTGTAGGGTATAGAGTGTAGGGTATAGAGTGTAGAGTGTAGGGTATAGAGTGTATGGTATAGAGTGTACGGTATAGAGTGCAGGGTATAGAGTGTAGAGTGTAGGTATAGAGTGTATGGTATAGAGTGTATGGTGTAGAGTGTATGGTATAGAGTTTAGGGTATAGAGTGTATGGTATAGAGTGTAGGGTATAGAGTGTAGAGTGTAGGGTATAGAGTGTAGGGTATAGAGTGTAGGGCATAGAGTGTAAGGTATAGAATGTAGGGTATAGAGTGTAGTGTAGGGTATAGAGTGTAGGGTTTAGAGTGTATGGTATAGAGTGTAGGGAATAGAGTGTAGAGTGTATGGTATAGAGTGTAGGGTATAGAGTGTAGAGTGTAGGGTATAAAGTGTAGGGTATAGAGTGTAGGGTATAGAGTGTAGAGAGTAGGGTATAGAGTGTAGGGTATAAAGTGTAGGGTATAGAGTGTAGAGTGTAGGGATTAGAGTGTAGGGTATAGAGTGTAGAATGTACGGTATAGAGTGTAGGGTATAGAGTATAGAGTGTAGGGTATAGAGTGTAAAGTGTAGAGTGTAGGGTATAGAGTGTAGAGTATAGGGTATAGAATGTAGGGTATAGAGTGTATGGAATAGAGTGTAGGGTATAGTGTGTAGAGTGTAGGGTATAGAGTGTAGGGTATAGAGCGTAGGGTGTAGGGTATAGAGTGTAGGGTATAGAGTGTAGGGTATAGAGTGTAGAGTGTAGGGTATAGAGTGTAGAGTGTATGGGATAGAGTGTAGGGGATAGAGTGTATGGTATAGAGTGTACGGTATAAAGTGTATGTTATAGAGTGTAGGGCATAGAGTGTAGAGTGTAGGGTATAGAGTGTAGGGTATAGAGTGTAGGGTATAGAGTGTATGGTATAGAGTGTAGGGTATAGAGTGTAGAGTGTAGGGTATAGAGTGTAGGGTTTACAGTGTAGGGTATAGAGTGTAGGGTATAGATTGTAGGGTATAGAGTGTAGAGTGTAGGGTATAGAGTGTAGGGTATAGAGTGTATGGTATAGAGTGTAGAGTGTAGGGTATAGAGTGTATATTGTAGGGTAAAAAGTGTAGGGTATAGAGAGTATGGTATAGAGTGTAGGGAATAGAGTGTAGAGTGTAGGGTATAGAGTGTAGAGTGTAGGGTATAGAGTGTAGGGTATAGAGTGTAGAGTGTAGGGTATAAAGTGTAGAGAGTAGGGTAAAGAGTGTAGGGTATAGAGTGTAGGTTATAGAGTGTAGGGTATAGAGTGTAGAGTGTAGGGTATAGAGTGTAAGGTATAGAGTGTAGGGTATAAAGTGTAGGGTATAGAGTGTAGGGTATAGATTGTAGGGTATAGAGTGTATGGTATAGAGTGTAGAGTGTATGGTATAGAGTGTATGGTATAGAGTGTAGGGTGTAGAATGTATGTTATAGAGTGTAGGGTATAGAGTGTATGGTATGGAGATTAGAGTGTAGGGCATAGAGTGTAGGGTATAGAGTGTATGGTATAGAGTGTAGGGTATAGAGTGTAGAGTGTAGGATATAGAGTGTAGGGTATAGAGTGTAGGATATAGAGTGTATGGTGTAGAGTGTAGGGTATAGAGTGTAGGGTATAGAGTGTAGGGTAAATAGTGTAAGGTATAGATTGTAAGGTATATAGTGTATAGCGTAGAGTATAGAGTGTAGGGTATAGAGTGTATGGTGTAGAGTGTAGGGTATAGAGTGTATAGTGTAGGGTATAGAGTGTAGGGTATAGAGTGTATACTATAGAGTGTAGGGTATAGAGTGTAGGGTATAGAGTGTAGAGTGTGGGGTATAGAGTGTATGGTATAGAGTGTATGGTATAGAGTGTAGGGTATAGAGTGTATGGTATAGAGTGTAGGTTATAGAGTGTAGATTGTAGGGTATAGAGTGTAGGGTGTAGAGTGTAGGGTATAGAGTGTAGGGTATAGATTGTAGGGTATAGAGTGTAGAGTGTAGGGTATAGAGTGTAGGGTATAGAGTGTATGGTATAGAGTGTAGATTGTAGGGTATAGAGTGTATAGTGTAGGGTATAGAGTGTAGGGTATAGAGTGTATGGTATAGAGTGTAGGGAATAGAGTGTAGAGTGTACGGTATAGAGTGTAGGGTATAGAGTGTAGAGTGTAGGGTATAGAGTGTAGGGTATAGAGTGTAGGGTAAAGAGTGTAGGGTGTAGAGTGTAAGGTATAGAGTGTAGGGTATAGAGTGTAGGGTATAGAGTGTAGAGTGTAGGGATTAGAGTGTAGGGTATAGAGTGTAGGGTATAGAGTGTAGAATGTACGGTATAGAGTGTAGGGTATAGAGTATAGAGTGTAGGGTATAGATTGTAAAGTGTAGAGTGTAGGGTATAGAGTGTAGGGTATAGAGTGTATGGAATAAAGTGTAGGGTATAGAGTGTAGAGTGTAGGGTATAGAGTGTAGGGTATAGAGCGTAGGGTGTAGGGTATAGAGTGTAGGGTATAGAGTGTAGGGTATAGAGTGTAGAGTGTAGGGGATAGAGTGTATGGTATACAGTGTATGGTATAGAGTGTAGGGTAGAGAATGTAGGGTATAGAGTGTAGGGTGTAGAGCGTAGGGTATAGAGTGTAGAGTGTATGGTATAGAGTGTAGGGGATAGAGTGTATGGTATAGAGTGTATGGTATAGAGTGTATGGTATAGATTGTAGGGTATAGAGTGTAGGGTATCGATTGTAGAGTGTAGGGTATAGAGTGTAGAGTGTAGGGTATAGAGTGTTGGGTATAGAGTGTAGGGTATAGAGTGTAGGGTATAGAGTGTAGGGTGTTGAGTGTAGGGTATAGAGTGTAGGGTGTAGGGTATAGAGTGTAGGGTGTAGAGTGTAGGGTATAGAGTGTAGGGTATAGAGTGTAGGGTATAGAGTGTAGGGTATAGCGTGTAGGGTATAGAGTGAAGGGTATAGACTGTAGGGTGTAGAGTGTAGGGTATAAAGTGTAGGGTGTAGAGTGTAGAGTGTAGGGTATAGATTGGAGGGTATAGAGTGGAGGGTATAGAGTGTAGGGTATAAAGTGTAGAGTGTAGGGTATAGAGTGTAGGGTATAGAGTGTAGGGTATAGAGTGTAGAGTGTAGGGTATAGAGTGTAGGGTATAGAGTGTATGGTATAGAGTGTAGGGTATAGAGTGTAGGGTATAAAGTGTAGAGTGTAGGGTATAGAGTGTAGGGTATAGAGTGTAGGGTATAGAGTGTAGGGTATAGAGTGTAGAGTGTAGGGTATAGAGTGTAGGGTATATAGTGTAGGGTGTAGGGTATAGAGTGTAGGGTATAGAGTGTAGGGTATAGAGTGTAGAGTGTAGGGTATAGAGTGTAGGGTATAGAGTGTATGGTATAGAGTGTAGGGTAAAGAGTGTAGAGTGTAGGGTATAGAGTGTAGGGTATACTGTGTAGAGTGTAGGGTATAGAGTGTAAGGTATAGAGGGTAGGGTATAGAGTGTATGGTGTAGAGTATAGGGTATAGAGTGTAGGGTATAGAGTGTAGGGTATAGAGTGTATGGTATAGAGTTTAGGGTATAGAGTGTAGGGTATAGAGTGTAAGCTATAAAGTGTAGGGTGTAGAGTGTAGGGTATAGAGTGTAGGGTATAGAGTGTAGGGTATAGAGTGTAGGGTATAGAGTGTAGGGTGTAGAGTGTAGGGTATAGAGTGTAGGGTATAGAGTGTAGGGTATAGAGTGTAGGGTATAGAGTGTAGGGTGTAGAGTTTAGGGTATAGAGTGTAGCGTGTAGGGTATAGAGTGTATGGTATAGAGTGTAGAGTGTAGGGTATAGAGTGTATGGTATAGAGTGTAGGGTGTAGACTGTATGTTATAGAGTGTAGGGTACAGAGTGTATGGTATGGAGATTAGAGTGTAGGGCATATAGTGTATGGTATAGAGTGTATGGTATAGAGTGTAGGGTATAGAGTGTAGAGTGTAGGGTATAGAGTGTATGGTATAGAGTGTAGGGTATGGAGTGTAGAGTGTAGGGTATAGAGTGTAGGGTATAGAGTGTAGGGTATAGAGTGTATGGAATAAAGTGTAGGGTATAGAGTGTTGAGTGTAGGGTATAGAGTGTAGGGTATAGAGCGTAGGGTGTAGGGTATAGAGTGTAGGGTATAGAGTGTAGGGTATAGAGTTTAGAGTGTAGGGTACAGAGTGTATGGTATAGAGTGTAGGGTGTATGGTATAGAGTGCAGGGGATAGAGTGTAGAGTGTGAGGTATAGAGTGTAGGGTATAGAGTGTATGGTATAGAGTGTATGGTATAGATTGTAATGTATAGAGTGTAGGGTATAGAGTGTAGAGTGTAGGGTATAGAGTGTAGAGTGTAGGGTATAGAGTGTAGGGTATAGAGGGTATGATATAGAGTGTATGGTATAGAGTGTAGGGTATAGAGTGTAGGGTATAGAGTGTAGGGTATAGAGTGTAGGGTATAAAGTGTAGGGTATAGAGTGTAGGGTTTAGAGTTTAGGGTATAGAGTGTAGCGTGTAGGGTTTAGAGTGTATGGTATAGAGTGTAGAGTGTAGGGTATAGAGTGTATGGTATAGAGTGTAGGGTGTAGAATGTATGTTATAGAGTGTAGGGTACAGAGTGTATGGTATGGAGATTAGAGTGTAGGGCATATAGTGTATGGTATAGAGTGTATGGTATAGAGTGTAGGGTATAGAGTGTAGAGTGTAGGGTATAGAGTGTATGGTATAGAGTGTAGGGTATAGAGTGTAGGGTATAAAGTGTAGAGTGTAGGGTATAGAGTGTATGGTATAGAGTGTAGAGTGTAGGGTATAGAGTGTAGGGTATAGAGTGTAGGGTATAAAGTGTAGAGTGTAGGGTATAGAGTGTATGGTATAGAGTGTAGAGTGTATGGTATAGAGTGTATGGTATAGAGTGTAGGGTGTAGAATGTATGTTATAGAGTGTAGGGTATAGAGTGTATGGTATGGAGATTAGAGTGTAGGGCATAGAGTGTAGGGTATAGAGTGTATGGTATAGAGTGTAGGGTATAGAGTGTAGAGTGTAGGGTATAGAGTGTAGGGTATAGAGTGTAGGATATAGAGTGTATGGTATAGAGTGTAGGTTATAGAGTGTAGAGTGTAGGGTATAGAGTGTAGGGTATAGAGTGTAGGGTAAATAGTGTAAGGTATAGATTGTAAGGTATATAGTGTATAGCGTAGAGTATAGAGTGTAGGGTATAGAGTGTATGGTGTAGAGTGTAGGGTATAGAGTGTATAGTGTAGGGTATAGAGTGTAGGGTATAGAGTGTATAGTATAGAGTGTAGGGTATAGAGTGTAGAGTGTGGGGTATATAGTGTATGGTATAGAGTGTATGGTGTAGAGTGTATGGTATAGAGTGTAGGGTATAGAGTGTATGGTATAGAGTGTAGGTTATAGAGTGTAGATTGTAGGGTATAGAGTGTAGGGTGTAGGGTATAGAGTGTAGGGTATAGATTGTAGGGTATAGAGTGTAGAGTGTAGGGTATAGAGTGTAGGGTATAGTGTATGGTATAGAGTGTAGAGTGTAGGGTATAGAGTGTATAGTGTAGGGTATAGAGTGTAGGGTATAGAGTGTATGGTATAGAGTGTAGGGAATAGAGTGTAGAGTGTACGGTATAGAGTGTAGGGTATAGAGTGTAGAGTGTAGGGTATAGAGTGTAGGGTATAGAGTGTAGGGTAAAGAGTGTAGGGTGTAGAGTGTAAGGTATAGAGTGTAGGGTATAGAGTGTAGGGTATAGAGTGTAGAGTGTAGGGATTAGAGTGTAGGGTATAGAGTGTAGGGTATAGAGTGTAGAATGTACGGTATAGAGTGTAGGGTATAGAGTATAGAGTGTAGGGTATAGATTGTAAAGTGTAGAGTGTAGGGTATAGAGTGTAGGGTATAGAGTGTATGGAATAGAGTGTAGGGTGTAGAGTGTAGGGTATAGAGTGTAGGGTATAGAGCGTAGGGTGTAGGGTATAGAGTGTAGGGTATAGAGTGTAGGGTATAGAGTGTAGAGTGTAGGGGATAGAGTGTATGGTATACAGTGTATGGTATAGAGTGTAGGGTAGAGAATGTAGGGTATAGAGTGTAGGGTGTAGAGCGTAGGGTATAGAGTGTAGCGTGTATGGTATAGAGTGTAGGGGATAGAGTGTATGGTATAGAGTGTATGGTATAGAGTGTATGGTATAGATTGTAGGGTATAGAGTGTAGGGTATCGATTGTAGAGTGTAGGGTATAGAGTGTAGAGTGTAGGGTATAGAGTGTTGGGTATAGAGTGTAGGGTATAGAGTGTAGGGTATAGAGTGTAGGGTGTTGAGTGTAGGGTATAGAGTGTAGGGTATAGGGTGTAGGGTATAGAGTGTAGGGTGTAGAGTGTAGGGTATAGAGTGTAGGGTATAGAGTGTAGGGTATAGAGTGTAGGGTATAGCGTGTAGGGTATAGAGTGAAGGGTATAGAGTGTAGGGTGTAGAGTGTAGGGTATAAAGTGTAGAGTGTAGGGTGTAGAGTGTAGAGTGTAGGGTATAGAGTGGAGGGTATAGAGTGGAGGGTATAGAGTGTAGGGTATAAAGTGTAGAGTGTAGGGTATAGAGTGTAGGGTATAGAGTGGAGGGTATAGAGTGTAGAGTGTAGGGTATAGAGTGTAGGGTATAGAGTGTATGGTATAGAGTGTAGGGTATAGAGTGTAGGGTGTAGAGTGTAAGGTATAGAGTGTAGGGTATAGAGTGTAGGGTATAGAGTGTAGAGTGTAGGGATTAGAGTGTAGGGTATAGAGTGTAGGGTATAGAGTGTAGAATGTACGGTATAGAGTGTAGGGTATAGAGTATAGAGTGTAGGGTATAGATTGTAAAGTGTAGAGTGTAGGGTATAGAGTGTAGGGTATAGAGTGTATGGAATAGAGTGTAGGGTGTAGAGTGTAGGGTATAGAGTGTAGGGTATAGAGCGTAGGGTGTAGGGTATAGAGTGTAGGGTATAGAGTGTAGGGTATAGAGTGTAGAGTGTAGGGGATAGAGTGTATGGTATACAGTGTATGGTATAGAGTGTAGGGTAGAGAATGTAGGGTATAGAGTGTAGGGTGTAGAGCGTAGGGTATAGAGTGTAGCGTGTATGGTATAGAGTGTAGGGGATAGAGTGTATGGTATAGAGTGTATGGTATAGAGTGTATGGTATAGATTGTAGGGTATAGAGTGTAGGGTATCGATTGTAGAGTGTAGGGTATAGAGTGTAGAGTGTAGGGTATAGAGTGTTGGGTATAGAGTGTAGGGTATAGAGTGTAGGGTATAGAGTGTAGGGTGTTGAGTGTAGGGTATAGAGTGTAGGGTATAGGGTGTAGGGTATAGAGTGTAGGGTGTAGAGTGTAGGGTATAGAGTGTAGGGTATAGAGTGTAGGGTATAGAGTGTAGGGTATAGCGTGTAGGGTATAGAGTGAAGGGTATAGAGTGTAGGGTGTAGAGTGTAGGGTATAAAGTGTAGAGTGTAGGGTGTAGAGTGTAGAGTGTAGGGTATAGAGTGGAGGGTATAGAGTGGAGGGTATAGAGTGTAGGGTATAAAGTGTAGAGTGTAGGGTATAGAGTGTAGGGTATAGAGTGGAGGGTATAGAGTGTAGAGTGTAGGGTATAGAGTGTAGGGTATAGAGTGTATGGTATAGAGTGTAGGGTATAGAGTGTAGGGTATAAAGTGTAGAGTGTAGGGTATAGAGTGTAGGGTATAGAGTGTAGGGTATAGAGTGTAGGGTATAGAGTGTAGAGTGTAGGGTATAGAGTGTAGGGTATATAGTGTAGGGTATAGAGTGTAGGGTATAAAGTGTAGAGTGTAGGGTATAGAGTGTAGGGTATAGAGTGTAGGGTATAGAGTGTAGAGTGTAGGGTATAGAGTGTAGGGTATAGAGTGTATGGTATAGAGTGTAGGGTAAAGAGTGTAGAGTGTAGGGTATAGAGTGTAGGGTATACTGTGTAGAGTGTAGGGTATAGAGTGTAAGGTATAGAGGGTAGGGTATAGAGTGTATGGTGTAGAGTATAGGGTATAGAGTGTAGGGTATAGAGTGTAGGGTATAGAGTGTATGGTATAGAGTTTAGGGTATAGAGTGTAGGGTATAGAGTGTAAGCTATAAAGTGTAGGGTGTAGAGTGTAGGGTATAGAGTGTAGGGTATAGAGTGTAGGGTATAGAGTGTAGGGTATAGAGTGTAGGGTATAGAGTGTAGAGTGTAGGGTATAGAGTGTAGGGTATAGAGTGTAGGGTATAGAGTGTAGGGTGTAGAGTTTAGGGTATAGAGTGTAGCGTGTAGGGTATAGAGTGTATGGTATAGAGTGTAGAGTGTAGGGTATAGAGTGTATGGTATAGAGTGTAGGGTGTAGACTGTATGTTATAGAGTGTAGGGTACAGAGTGTATGGTATGGAGATTAGAGTGTAGGGCATATAGTGTATGGTATAGAGTGTATGGTATAGAGTGTAGGGTATAGAGTGTAGAGTGTAGGGTATAGAGTGTAGGGTATAGAGTGTATGGTATAGAGTGTAGGGTATAGAGTGTAGAGTGTAGGGTATAGGGTGTAGGGTATAGAGTGTAGGGTATAGCGTGTAGGGTATAGAGTGTAGGGTATAGATTGTAGGGTATAGAGTGTAGGGTATAAAGTGTAGAGTGTAGGGTATAGAGTGTATGGTATAGAGTGTAGAGTGTATGGTATAGAGTGTAGGGTGTAGAATGTATGTTATAGAGTGTAGGGTATAGAGTGTATGGTATGGAGATTAGAGTGTAGGGCATAGAGTGTAGGGTATAGAGTGTATGGTATAGAGTGTAGGGTATAGAGTGTAGAGTGTAGGGTATAGAGTGTAGGGTATAGAGTGTAGGATATAGAGTGTATGGTATAGAGTGTAGGTTATAGAGTGTAGAGTGTAGGGTATAGAGTGTAGGGTATAGAGTGTAGGGTAAAGAGTGTAAGGTATAGATTGTAAGGTATAGAGTGTATAGCGTAGAGTATAGAGTGTAGTGTACAGAGTGTATGGTGTAGAGTGTAGGGTATAGAGTGTATAGTGTAGGGTATAGAGTGTAGGGTATAGAGTGTATAGTATAGAGTGTAGGGTATAGAGTGTGGGGTATAGAGTGTAGAGTGTGGGGTATAGAGTGTATGGTATAGAGTGTATGGTGTAGAGTGTATGGTATAGAGTGTAGGGTATAGAGTGTATGGTATAGAGTGTAGGGTATAGAGTGTAGATTGTAGGGTATAGAGTGTAGGGTGTAGAGTGTAGGGTATAGAGTGTAGGGTATAGATTGTAGGGTATAGAGTGTAGGGTAAAGAGTGTAAGGTATAGATTGTAAGGTATAGAGTGTATAGCGTAGAGTATAGAGTGTAGTGTATAGAGTGTATGGTGTAGAGTGTAGCGTATAGAGTGTATAGTGTAGGGTATAGAGTGTAGGGTATAGAGTGTATAGTATAGAGTGTAGGGTATAGAGTGTGGGGTATAGAGTGTAGAGTGTGGGGTATAGAGTGTATTGTATAGAGTGTATGGTGTAGAGTGTATGGTATAGAGTGTAGGTTATAGAGTGTATGGTATAGAGTGTAGGGTATAGAGTGTAGATTGTAGGGTATAGAGTGTAGGGTGTAGAGTGTAGGGTATAGAGTGTAGGGTATAGATTGTAGGGTATAGAGTGTAGAGTGTAGGGTATAGAGTGTAGGGTATAGAGTGTATGGTATAGAGTGTAGAGTGTAGGGTATAGAGTGTATAGTGTAGGGTATAGAG
Organism: Ranitomeya imitator; assembly: GCF_032444005.1. Lineage (NCBI taxonomy): Eukaryota > Metazoa > Chordata > Amphibia > Anura > Dendrobatidae > Ranitomeya > Ranitomeya imitator. The sequence continues at coordinate 531,282 of NW_027193292.1, read as the reverse complement.
TGTAGGGTATAGAGTGTATGGTATAGAGTGTAGGGAATAGAGTGTAGAGTGTATGGTATAGAGTGTAGGGTATAGAGTGTAGAGTGTAGGGTATAGATTGTAGGGTATATAGTGTAGAGTATAGAGTGTAGGGTGTAGAGTGTAGGGTATAGAGTGTAGGGTATAGAGTATATGGTATAGAGTGTAGAGTGTAGGGATTAGAGTGTAGGGTATAGAGTGTAGGGTATAGAGTGTAGAATGTACGGTATAGAGTGTAGGGTATAGAGTATAGAGTGTAGGGTATAGAGTGTAAAGTGTAGAGTGTAGGGTATAGAGTGTAGAGTGTAGGGTATAGAGTGTATGGAATAGAGTGTAGGGTATAGAGTGTAGAGTGTAGGATATAGAGTGTAGGGTATAGAGCGTAGGATGTAGGGTATAGAGTGTAGGGTATAGAGTGTAGGGTATAGAGTGTAGAGTGTAGGGTATAGAGTGTAGGGTATAGAGTGTAGGGAATAGAGTGTAGGGATTAGAGTGTAGGGTATAGAGTGTAGGGTATAGAGTTTAGAATGTACGGTATAGAGTGTATGGTATAGAGTATAGAGTGTAGGGTATAGAGTATAGAGTGTAGGGTATAGAGTGTAGGGTATAGAGTGTAAAGTGTAGAGTGTATGGTATAGAGTGTAGAGTGTAGGGTATAGAGTGTAGGGTATTGAGTGTATGGAATAAAGTGTAGGGTATAGAGTGTTGAGTGTAGGGTATAGAGTGAAGGGTATAGAGCGTAGGGTGTAGGGTATAGAGTGTAGGGTATAGAGTGTAGGGTATAGAGTTTAGAGTGTAGGGTACAGAGTGTATGGTATAGAGTGTAGGGTGTATGGTATAGAGTGCAGGGGATAGAGTGTAGAGTGTGAGGTATAGAGTGTAGGGTATAGAGTGTATGGTATAGAGTGTATGGTATAGATTGTAATGTATAGAGTGTAGGGTACAGAGTGTAGAGTGTAGGGTATAGAGTGTAGAGTGTAGGGTATAGAGTGTAGGGTATAGAGGGTATGATATAGAGTGTATGGTATAGAGTGTATGGTATAGAGTGTACGGTATAGAGTGTAGGGTATAGAGTGTAGGGTATAGAGTGTAGGGTATAGAGTGTAGGGTATAGAGTGTAGGGTATAGAGTGTAGGGTATAGAGTGTAGGGTTTAGGGTATAGAGTGTAGCGTGTAGGGTATAGAGTGTATGGTATAGAGTGTAGAGTGTAGGGTATAGAGTGTATGGTATAGAGTGTAGGGTGTAGAATGTATGTTATAGAGTGTAGGGTACAGAGTGTATGGTATGGAGATTAGAGTGTAGGGCATATAGTGTATGGTATAGAGTGTATGGTATAGAGTGTAGGGTATAGAGTGTAGAGTGTAGGGTATAGAGTGTATGGTATAGAGTGTAGGATATAGAGTGTAGAGTGTAGGGTATAGAGTGTAGGGTATAGAGTGTATGGTATAGAGTGTATGGTGTAGAGTGTATGGTATAGAGTGTAGGGTATAGAGTGTATGGTATAGAGTGTAGGTTATAGAGTGTAGAGTGTAGGGTATAGAGTGTAGGGTATAGAGTGTAGGGTAAAGAGTGTAAGGTATAGATTGTAAGGTATCGAGTGTATAGCGTAGAGTATAGAGTGTAGTGTATAGAGTGTATGGTGTAGAGTGTAGGGTATAGAGTGTATAGTGTAGGGTATAGAGTGTAGGGTATAGAGTGTATAGTATAGAGTGTAGGGTATAGAGTGTGGGGTATAGAGTGTAGAGTGTGGGGTATAGAGTGTATGGTATAGAGTGTATGGTGTAGAGTGTATGGTATAGAGTGTAGGGTATAGAGTGTATGGTATAGAGTGTAGGGTATAGAGTGTAGATTGTAGGGTATAGGGTGTAGAGTGTAGGGTATAGAGTGTAGGGTATAGATTGTAGGGTATAGAGTGTAGGGTAAAGAGTGTAAGGTATAGATTGTAAGGTATAGAGTGTATAGCGTAGAGTATAGAGTGTAGTGTATAGAGTGTATGGTGTAGAGTGTAGCGTATAGATTGTATAGTGTAGGGTATAGAGTGTAGGGTATAGAGTGTATAGTATAGAGTGTAGGGTATAGAGTGTGGGGTATAGAGTGTAGAGTGTGGGGTATAGAGTGTATGGTATAGAGTGTATGGTGTAGAGTGTATGGTATAGAGTGTAGGGTATAGAGTGTATGGTATAGAGTGTAGGGTATAGAGTGTAGATTGTAGGGTATAGAGTGTAGGGTGTAGGGTATAGATTGTAGGGTATAGAGTGTAGAGTGTAGGGTATAGAGTGTAGGGTATAGAGTGTATGGTATAGAGTGTAGAGTGTAGGGTATAGAGTGTATAGTGTAGGGTATAGAGTGTAGGGTATAGAGTGTATGGTATAGAGTGTAGGGAATAGAGTGTAGAGTGTATGGTATAGAGTGTAGGGTATAGAGTGTAGAGTGTAGGGTATAGAGTGTAGGGTATAGAGTGTAGGGTATAGAGTGTAGGGTGTAGAGTGTAGGGTATAGAGTGTAGGGTATAGAGTATATGGTATAGAGTGTAGAGTGTAGGGATTAGAGTGTAGGGTATAGAGTGTAGGGTATAGAGTGTAGAATGTACGGTATAGAGTGTAGGGTATAGAGTATAGAGTGTAGGGTATAGAGTGTAAAGTGTAGAGTGTAGGGTATAGTGTGTAGAGTGTAGGGTATAGAGTGTAGGGTATAGCGTGTATGGAATAGAGTGTAGGGTATAGAGTGTAGAGTGTAGGATATAGAGTGTAGGGTATAGAGCGTAGGGTGTAGGGTATAGAGTGTAGGGTATAGAGTGTAGGGTATAGAGTGTAGAGTGTAGGGTATAGAGTGTAGGGTATAGAGTGTAGGGAATAGAGTGTAGGGATTAGAGTGTAGGGTATAGAGTGTAGGGTATAGAGTGTAGAATGTACGGTATAGAGTGTATGGTATAGAGTATAGAGTGTAGGGTATAGAGTATAGAGTGTAGGGTATAGAGTGTAGGGTATAGAGTGTAAAGTGTAGAGTGTATGGTATAGAGTGTAGAGTGTAGGGTATAGAGTGTAGGGTATTGAGTGTATGGAATAAAGTGTAGGGTATAGAGTGTTGAGTGTAGGGTATAGAGTGTAGGGTATAGAGCGTAGGGTGTAGGGTATAGAGTGTAGGGTATAGAGTGTAGGGTATAGAGTTTAGAGTGTAGGGTACAGAGTGTATGGTATAGAGTGTAGGGTGTATGGTATAGAGTGCAGGGGATAGAGTGTAGAGTGTGAGGTATAGAGTGTAGGGTATAGAGTGTATGGTATAGAGTGTATGGTATAGATTGTAATGTATAGAGTGTAGGGTATAGAGTGTAGAGTGTAGGGTATAGAGTGTAGAGTGTAGGGTATAGAGTGTAGGGTATAGAGGGTATGATATAGAGTGTATGGTATAGAGTGTAGGGTATAGAGTGTAGGGTATAGAGTGTAGGGTATAGAGTGTAGGGTATAGAGTGTAGGGTATAGAGTGTAGGGTATAGAGTGTAGGGTTTAGAGTTTAGGGTATAGAGTGTAGCGTGTAGGGTATAGAGTGTATGGTATAGAGTGTAGAGTGTAGGGTATAGAGTGTATGGTATAGAGTGTAGGGTGTAGAATGTATGTTATAGAGTGTAGGGTACAGAGTGTATGGTATGGAGATTAGAGTGTAGGGCATATAGTGTATGGTATAGAGTGTAGGGTATAGAGTGTAGAGTGTAGGGTATAGAGTGTATGGTATAGAGTGTAGGATATAGAGTGTAGAGTGTAGGGTATAGAGTGTAGGGTATAGAGTGTATGGTATAGAGTGTATGGTGTAGAGTGTATGGTATAGAGTGTAGGGTATAGAGTGTATGGTATAGAGTGTAGGTTATAGAGTGTAGAGTGTAGGGTATAGAGTGTAGGGTATAGAGTGTAGGGTAAAGAGTGTAAGGTATAGATTGTAAGGTATCGAGTGTATAGCGTAGAGTATAGAGTGTAGTGTATAGAGTGTATGGTGTAGAGTGTAGGGTATAGAGTGTATAGTGTAGGGTATAGAGTGTAGGGTATAGAGTGTATAGTATAGAGTGTAGGGTATAGAGTGTGGGGTATAGAGTGTAGAGTGTGGGGTATAGAGTGTATGGTATAGAGTGTATGGTGTAGAGTGTATGGTATAGAGTGTAGGGTATAGAGTGTATGGTATAGAGTGTAGGGTATAGAGTGCAGATTGTAGGGTATAGAGTGTAGGGTGTAGAGTGTAGGGTATAGAGTGTAGGGTATAGATTGTAGGGTATAGAGTGTAGAGTGTAGGGTATAGAGTGTAGGGTATAGAGTGTATGGTATAGAGTGTAGAATGTAGGGTATAGAGTGTATAGTGTAGGGTATAGAGTGTAGGGTATAGAGTGTATGGTATAGAGTGTAGGGAATAGAGTGTAGAGTGTATGGTATAGAGTGTAGAGTGTAGGGTATAGAGTGTAGGGTATAGAATGTAGGGTATAGAGTGTAGGGTGTAGAGTGTAGGGTATAGAGTGTAGGGTATAGAGTGTATGGTATAGAGTGTAGAGTGTAGGGATTAGAGTGTAGGGTATAGAGTGTAGGGTATAGAGTGTAGAATGTACGGTATAGAGTGTAGGGTATAGAGTATAGAGTGTAGGGTATAGAGTGTAAAGTGTAGAGTGTAGGGTATAGAGTGTAGAGTGTAGGGTATAGAGTGTAGGGTATAGAGTGTATGGAATATTGTGTAGGGTATAGAGTGTAGAGTGTAGGATATAGAGTGTAGGGTATAGAGCGTAGGGTGTAGGGTATAGAGTGTAGGGTATAGAGTGTAGGGTATAGAGTGTAGAGTGTAGGGTATAGAGTGTAGGGTATAGAGTGTAGGGAATAGAGTGTAGGGATTAGAGTGTAGGGTATAGAGTGTAGGGTATAGAGTGTAGAATGTACGGTATAGAGTGTATGATTTAGAGTATAGAGTGTATGGTATAGAGTGTAGAGTGTAGGGTATAGAGTGTATGGAATAAAGTGTAGGGTATAGAGTGTTGAGTGTAGGGTATAGAGTGTAGGGTATAGAGCGTAGGGTGTAGGGTATAGAGTGTAGGGTATAGAGTGTAGGGTATAGAGTTTAGAGTGTAGGGTACAGAGTGTATGGTATAGAGTGTAGGGTGTATGGTATAGAGTGCAGGGGATAGAGTGTAGAGTGTGAGGTATAGAGTGTAGGGTATAGAGTGTATGGTATAGAGTGTATGGTATAAATTGTAATGTATAGAGTGTAGGGTATAGAGTGTAGAGTGTAGGGTATAGAGTGTAGAGTGTAGGGTATAGAGTGTAGGGTATAGAGGGTATGATATAGAGTGTATGGTATAGAGTGTATGGTATAGAGTGTACGGTATAGAGTGTAGGGTATAGAGTGTAGAGTGTAGGGTATAGAGTGTAGGGTATAGAGTGTAGGGTATAGAGTGTAGGGTATAGAGTGTAGGGTTTATAGTTTAGGGTATAGAGTGTAGGGTATAGAGTGTATGGTATAGAGTGTAGAGTGTAGGGTATAGAGTGTATGGTATAGAGTGTAGGGTGTAGAATGTATGTTATAGAGTGTAGGGTACAGAGTGTATGGTATGGAGATTAGAGTGTAGGGCATATAGTGTATGGTATAGAGTGTATGGTATAGAGTGTAGGGTATAGAGTGTAGAGTGTAGGGTATAGAGTGTATGGTATAGAGTGTAGGGTATAGAGTGTAGAGTGTAGGGTATAGAGTGTAGGGTATAGAGTGTAGGGTATAGCGTGTAGGGTATAGAGTGTAGGGTATAGATTGTAGGGTATAGAGTGTAGGGTATAAAGTGTAGAGTGTAGGGTATAGAGTGTATGGTATAGAGTGTAGACTGTATGGTATAGAGTGTATGGTATAGAGTGTAGGGTGTAGAATGTATGCTATAGAGTGTAGGGTATAGAGTGTATGGTATGGAGATTAGAGTGTAGGGCATAGAGTGTAGGGTATAGAGTGTATGGTATAGAGTGTAGGGTATAGAGTGTAGAGTGTAGGGTATAGAGTGTAGGGTATAGAGTGTAGGATATAGAGTGTATGGTATAGAGTGTAGGTTATAGAGTGTAGAGTGTAGGGTATAGAGTGTAGGGTATAGAGTGTAGGGTAAATAGTGTAAGGTATAGATTGTAAGGTATAGAGTGTATAGCGTAGAGTATAGAGTGTAGGGTATAGAGTGTATGGTGTAGAGTGTAGGGTATAGAGTGTATAGTGTAGGGTATAGAGTGTAGGGTATAGAGTGTATAGTATAGAGTGTAGGGTATAGAGTGTAGGGTATAGAGTGTAGAGTGTGGGGTATAGAGTGTATGGTATAGAGTGTATGGTGTAGAGTGTATGGTATAGAGTGTAGGGTATAGAGTGTATGGTATAGAGTGTAGGGTATAGAGTGTAGATTGTAGGGTATAGTGTGTAGGGTGTAGAGTGTAGGGTATAGAGTGTAGGGTATAGATTGTATGGTATAGAGTGTAGAGTGTAGGGTATAGAGTGTAGGGTATAGAGTGTATGGTATAGAGTGTAGAGTGTAGGGTATAGAGTGTATAGTGTAGGGTATAGAGTGTAGGGTATAGAGTGTATGGTATAGAGTGTAGGGAATAGAGTGTAGAGTGTACGGAATAGAGTGTAGGGTATAGAGTGTAGAGTGTAGGGTATAGAGTGTAGGGTATAGAGTGTAGGGTAAAGAGTGTAGGGTGTAGAGTGTAAGGTATAGAGTGTAGGGTATAGAGTGTAGGGTATAGAGTGTAGAGTGTAGGGATTAGAGTGTAAAGTGTAGAGTGTAGAGTATAGAGTGTAGAGTGTAGGGTATAGAGTGTAGGGTATAGAGTGTAGAATGTACGGTATAGAGTGTAGGGTATAGAGTATAGAGTGTAGGGTATAGAGTGTAAAGTGTAGAGTGTAGAGTATAGAGTGTAGAGTGTAGGGTATAGAGTGTAGGGTATAGAGTGTATGGAATAGAGTGTAGGGTATAGAGTGTAGAGTGTAGGGTATAAAGTGTAGGGTATAGAGCGTAGGGTGTAGGGTATAGAGTGTAGGGTATAGAGTGTAGGGTATAGAGTGTAGAGTGTAGGGTATAGAGTGTATGGTATAGAGTGTAGGGTGTAGAGTGTAGGGTATAGAGTGTAGAGTGTAGGGTATAGAGTGTAGGGTATAGAGTGCAGAGTGTAGGGTATAGAAAGTAGGGTATAGAGCGTAAAGTGTATGGTATAGAGTGTAGGGGATAGAGTGTATGGTATACAGTGTATGGTATAGAGTGTAGGGTAGAGAATGTAGGGTATAGAGTGTAGGGTGTAGAGTGTTGGGTATAGAGTGTAGAGTGTATGGTATAGAGTGTAGGGGATAGAGTGTATGGTATAGAGTGTATGGTATAGAGTGTATGGTATAGATTGTAGGGTATAGAGTGTAGGGTATCGAGTGTAGAGTGTAGGGTATAGAGTGTAGAGTGTAGGGTATAGAGTGTAGGGTATAGAGTGTAGGGTATAGAGTGTAGGGTATAGAGTGTAGGGTGTTGAGTGTAGGGTATAGAGTGTAGGGTATAGGGTGTAGGGTATAGAGTGTAGGGTGTAGAGTGTAGGGTATAGAGTGTAGGGTATAGAGTGTAGGGTATAGAGTGTAGGGTATAGCGTGTAGGGTATAGAGTGAAGGGTATAGAGTGTAGGGTATAGAGTGTAGGGTATATAGTGTAGAGTGTAGGGTGTAGAGTGTAGAGTGTAGGGTATAGAGTGGAGGGTATAGAGTGGAGGGTATAGAGTGTAGGGTATAAAGTGTAGAGTGTAGGGTATAGAGTGGAGGGTATAGAGTGTAGAGTGTAGGGTATAGAGTGTAGGGTATAGAGTGTATGGTATAGAGTGTAGGGTATAGAGTGTAGGGTATAAAGTGTAGAGTGTAGGGTATAGAGTGTAGGGTATAGAGTGTAGGGTATAGAGTGTAGAGTGTAGGGTATAGAGTGTAGGGTATAGAGTGTAGGGTATATAGTGTAGGGTATAGAGTGTAGGGTATAAAGTGTAGAGTGTAGGGTATAGAGTGTAGGGTATAGAGTGTAGGGTATAGAGTGTAGGGTATAGAGTGTAGGGTATAGAGTGTAGGGTATAAAGTGTAGAGTGTAGGGTATAGAGTGTAGGGTATAGAGTGTAGGGTATAGAGTGTAGAGTGTAGGGTATAGAGTGTAGGGTATAGAGTGTAGGGTAAAGAGTGTAAGGTATAGATTGTAAGGTATAGAGTGTATAGCGTAGAGTATAGAGTGTAGTGTATAGAGTGTATGGTGTAGAGTGTAGGGTATAGAGTGTATAGTGTAGGGTATAGAGTGTAGGGTATAGAGTGTATAGTATAGAGTGTAGGGTATAGAGTGTGGGGTATAGAGTGTAGAGTGTGGGGTATAGAGTGTATGGTATAGAGTGTATGGTGTAGAGTGTATGGTATAGAGTGTAGGCTATAGAGTGTATGGTATAGAGTGTAGGGTATAGAGTGTAGATTGTAGGGTATAGAGTGTAGGGTGTAGAGTGTAGGGTATAGAGTGTAGGGTATAGATTGTAGGGTATAGAGTGTAGAGTGTAGGGTATAGAGTGTAGGGTATAGAGTGTATGGTATAGAGTGTAGAGTGTAGGGTATAGAGTGTATAGTGTAGGGTATAGAGTGTAGGGTACAGAGTGTATGGTATAGAGTGTAGGGAATAGAGTGTAGAGTGTATGGTATAGAGTGTAGGGTATAGAGTGTAGAGTGTAGGGTATAGAGTGTAGGGTATAGAGTGTAGGGTATAGAGTGTAGGGTGTAGAGTGTAGGGTATAGAGTGTAGGGTGTAGAGTGTATGGTATAGAGTGTAGAGTGTAGGGATTAGAGTGTAGGGTATAGAGTGTAGGGTATAGAGTGTAGAATGTACGGTATAGAGTGTAGGGTATAGAGTATAGAGTGTAGGGTATAGAGTGTAAAGTGTAGAGTGTAGGGTATAGAGTGTAGGGTATAGAGTGTAGGGTATAGAGTGTAGAGTGTAGGATATAGAGTGTAGGGTATAGAGCGTAGGGTGTAGGGTATAGAGTGTAGGGTATAGAGTGTAGGGTATAGAGTGTAGGGTATAGAGTGTAGAGTGTAGGGTATAGAGTGTAGGGTATAGAGTGTAGGGTATAGAGTGTAGGGATTAGAGTGTAGGGTATAGAGTGTAGGGTATAGAGTGTAGAATGTACGGTATAGAGTGTATGGTATAGAGTATAGAGTGTTTGGTATAGAGTATAGAGTGTAGGGTATAGAGGTAGGGTATAGAGTGTAAAGTGTAGAGTGTATGGTATAGAGTGTAGAGTGTAGGGTATAGAGTGTAGGGTATAGAGTGTATGGAATAAAGTGTAGGGTATAGAGTGTTGAGTGTAGGGTATAGAGTGTAGCGTATAGAGCGTAGGGTGTAGGGTACAGAGTGTATGGTATAGAGTGTAGGGTGTATGGTATAGAGTGCAGGGGATAGAGTGTAGAGTGTGAGGTATAGAGTGTAGGGTATAGAGTGTATGGTATAGAGTGTATGGTATAGATTGTAATGTATAGAGTGTAGGGTATAGAGTGTAGAGTGTAGGGTATAGAGTGTAGAGTGTAGGGTATAGAGTGTAGGGTTATAGAGGGTATGATATAGAGTGTATGGTATAGAGTGTATGGTATAGAGTGTACGGTATAGAGTGTAGGGTATAGAGTGTAGAGTGTAGGGTATAGAGTGTAGGGTATAGAGTGTAGGGTATAGAGTGTAGGGTATAGAGTGTAGGGTTTAGAGTTTAGGGTATAGAGTGTAGCGTGTAGGGTATAGAGTGTATGGTATAGAGTGTAGAGTGTAGGGTATAGAGTGTATGTTATAGAGTGTAGGGTGTAGAATGTATGTTATAGAGTGTAGGGTACAGAGTGTATGGTATGGAGATTAGAGTGTAGGGCATATAGTGTATGGTATAGAGTGTATGGTATAGAGTGTAGGGTATAGAGTGTAGAGTGTAGGGTATAGAGTGTATGGTATAGAGTGTAGGGTATAGAGTGTAGAGTGTAGGGTATAGAGTGTAGGGTATAGATTGTAGGGTATAGAGTGTAGGGTATAAAGTGTAGAGTGTAGGGTATAGAGTGTAGGGTATAGAGTGTAGGGTAAATAGTGTAAGGTATAGATTGTAAGGTATAGAGTGTATAGCGTAGAGTATAGAGTGTAGGGTATAGAGTGTATGGTATAGAGTGTAGGGTATAGAGTGTAGAGTGTAGGGTATAGAGTGTAGGGTATAGATTGTAGGGTATAGAGTGTATGGTATAGAGTGTAGGGTATAGAGTGTAGAGTGTAGGGTATAGAGTGTAGGGTATAGAGTGTAGGATATAGAGTGTATGGTATAGAGTGTAGGTTATAGAGTGTAGAGTGTAGGGTATAGAGTGTAGGGTATAGAGTGTAGGGTAAATAGTGTAAGGTATAGATTGTAAGGTATAGAGTGTATAGCGTAGAGTATAGAGTGTAGGGTATAGAGTGTATGGTATAGAGTGTAGGGTATAGAGTGTAGAGTGTAGGGTATAGAGTGTAGGGTATAGATTGTAGGGTATAGAGTGTAGGGTATAAAGTGTAGAGTGTAGGGTATAGAGTGTATGGTATAGCGTGTAGAGTGTATGGTATAGAGTGTATGGTATAGAGTGTAGGGTGTAGAATGTATGTTATAGAGTGTAGGGTATAGAGTGTATGGTATAGAGTGTAGGGTATAGAGTGTAGAGTGTAGGGTATAGAGTGTAGGGTATAGAGTGTAGGATATAGAGTGTATGGTATAGAGTGTAGGTTATAGAGTGTAGAGTGTAGGGTATAGAGTGTAGGGTATAGCGTGTAGGGTATAGAGTGTAGGGTATAGATTGTAGGGTATAGAGTGTAGGGTATAAAGTGTAGAGTGTATGGTATAGAGTGTATGGTATAGAGTGTAGAGTGTATGGTATAGAGTGTATGGTATAGAGTGTAGGGTGTAGAATGTATGTTATAGAGTGTAGGGTATAGAGTGTATGGTATGGAGATTAGAGTGTAGGGCATAGAGTGTAGGGTATAGAGTGTATGGTATAGAGTGTAGGGTATAGAGTGTAGAGTGTAGGGTATAGAGTGTAGGGTATAGAGTGTAGGATATAGAGTGTATGGTATAGAGTGTAGGTTATAGAGTGTAGAGTGTAGGGTATAGAGTGTAGGGTATAGAGTGTAGGGTAAATAGTGTAAGGTATAGATTGTAAGGTATAGAGTGTATAGCGTAGAGTATAGAGTGTAGGGTATAGAGTGTATGGTGTAGAGTGTAGGGTATAGAGTGTATAGTGTAGGGTATAGAGTGTAGGGTATAGAGTGTATAGTATAGAGTGTAGGGTATAGAGTGTAGGGTATAGAGTGTAGAGTGTGGGGTATAGAGTGTATGGTATAGAGTGTATGGTGTAGAGTGTATGGTATAGAGTGTAGGGTATAGAGTGTATGGTATAGAGTGTAGGGTATAGAGTGTAGATTGTAGGGTATAGAGTGTAGGGTGTAGAGTGTAGGGTATAGAGTGTAGGGTATAGATTGTAGGGTATAGAGTGTAGAGTGTAGGGTATAGACTGTAGGGTATAGAGTGTATGGTATAGAGTGTAGAGTGTAGGGTATAGAGTGTATAGTGTAGGGTATAGAGTGTAGGGTATAGAGTGTATGGTATAGAGTGTAGGGAATAGAGTGTAGAGTGTACGGTATAGAGTGTAGGGTATAGAGTGTAGAGTGTAGGGTATAGAGTGTAGGGTATAGAGTGTAGGGTAAAGAGTGTAGGGTGTAGAGTGTAAGGTATAGAGTGTAGGGTATAGAGTGTAGGGTATAGAGTGTAGAGTGTAGGGATTAGAGTGTAGGGTATAGAGTGTAGGGTATAGAGTGTAGAATGTACGGTATAGAGTGTAGGGTATAGAGTATAGAGTGTAGGGTATAGAGTGTAAAGTGTAGAGTGTAGGGTATAGAGTGTAGAGTGTAGGGTATAGAGTGTAGGGTATAGAGTGTATGGAATAGAGTGTAGGGTATAGAGTGTAGAGTGTAGGGTATAGAGCGTAGGGTGTAGGGTATAGAGTGTAGGGTATAGAGTGTAGGGTATAGAGTGTAGAGTGTAGGGTATAGAGTGTATGGTATAGAGTGTAGGGTGTAGAGTGTAGGGTATAGAGTGTAGAGTGTAGGGTATAGAGTGTAGAGTGTAGGGTATAGAGTGTAGGGTATAGAGTGCAGAGTGTAGGGTATAGAAAGTAGGGTATAGAGCGTAAAGTGTATGGTATAGAGTGTAGGGGATAGAGTGTATGGTATACAGTGTATGGTATAGAGTGTAGGGTAGAGAATGTAGGGTATAGAGTGTAGGGTGTAGAGTGTAGGGTATAGGGTGTAGGGTATAGAGTGTAGGGTGTACAGTGTAGGGTATAGAGTGTAGGGTATAGAGTGTAGGGTATAGAGTGTAGGGTATAGAGTGTAGGGTATAGAGTGAAGGGTATAGAGTGTAGGGTATAGAGTGTAAAGTGTAGAGTGTAGGGTATAGAGTGTATAGTGTAGGGTATAGAGTGTAGGGTATAGAGTGTATGGAATATAGTGTAGGGTATAGAGTGTAGAGTGTAGGGTATAGAGTGTAGGGTATAGAGCGTAGGGTGTAGGGTATAGAGTGTAGGGTATAGAGTGTAGGGTATAGAGTGTATGGTATAGAGTGTAGGGTGTAGAGTGTAGGGTATAGAGTGTAGAGTGTAGGGTATAGAGTGTAGGGTATAGAGTGCAGAGTGTAGGGTATAGAAAGTAGGGTATAGAGCGTAAAGTGTATGGTATAGAGTGTAGGGGATAGAGTGTATGGTATACAGTGTATGGTATAGAGTGTAGGGTAGAGAATGTAGGGTATAGAGTGTAGGGTGTAGAGTGTAGGGTATAGAGTGTAGAGTGTATGGTATAGAGTGTAGGGGATAGAGTGTATGGTATAGAGTGTATGGTATAGAGTGTATGGTATAGATTATAGGGTATAGAGTGTAGGGTATCGAGTGTAGAGTGTAGGGTATAGAGTGTAGAGTGTAGGGTATAGAGTGTAGGGTATAGAGTGTAGGGTATAGAGTGTAGGATGTTGAGTGTAGGGTATAGAGTGTAGGGTATAGGGTGTAGGGTATAGAGTGTAGGGTGTACAGTGTAGGGTATAGAGTGTAGGGTATAGAGTGTAGGGTATAGAGTGTAGGGTATAGCGTGTAGGGTATAGAGTGAAGGGTATAGAGTGTAGGGTATAGAGTGTAGGGTATAAAGTGTAGAGTGTAGGGTGTAGAGTGTAGAGTGTAGGGTATAGAGTGGAGGGTATAGAGTGGAGGGTATAGAGTGTAGGGTATAAAGTGTAGAGTGTAGGGTATAGATTGTAGGGTATAGAGTGGAGGGTATAGAGTGTAGAGTGTAGGGTATAGAGTGTATGGTATAGAGTGTAGGGTATAGAGTGTAGGGTATAAAGTGTAGAGTGTAGGGTATAGAGTGTAGGGTATAGAGTGTAGGGTATAGAGTGTAGGGTATAGAGTGTAGAGTGTAGGGTATAGAGTGTAGGGTATAGAGTGTAGGGTATATAGTGTAGGGTTTAGAGTGTAGGGTATAAAGTGTAGAGTGTAGGGTATAGAGTGTAGGGTATAGAGTGTAGGGTATAGAGTGTATGGTATAGAGTGTAGGGTATAGAGTGTAGGGTATAAAGTGTAGAGTGTAGGGTATAGAGTGTAGGGTATAGAGTGTAGGGTATAGAGTGTAGGGTATAGAGTGTAGAATGTAGGGTATAGAGTGTAGGGTATAGAGTGTAGGGTAAAGAGTGTAAGGTATAGATTGTAAGGTATAGAGTGTATAGCGTAGAGTATAGAGTGTAGTGTATAGAGTGTATGGTGTAGAGTGTAGGGTATAGAGTGTATAGTGTAGGGTATAGAGTGTAGGGTATAGAGTGTATAGTATAGAGTGTAGGGTATAGAGTGTGGGGTATAGAGTGTAGAGTATAGAGTGTATGGTGTAGAGTGTATGGTATAGAGTGTAGGGTATAGAGTGTATGGTATAGAGTGTAGGGTATAGAGTGTAGATTGTAGGGTATAGAGTGTAGGGTGTAGAGTGTAGGGTATAGAGTGTAGGGTATAGATTGTAGGGTATAGAGTGTAGAGTGTAGGGTAAAGAGTGTAGGGTATAGAGTGTATGGTATAGAGTGTAGAGTGTAGGGTATAGAGTGTATAGTGTAGGGTATAGAGTGTAGGGTATAGAGTGTATGGTATAGAGTGTAGGGAATAGAGTGTAGAGTGTATGGTATAGAGTGTAGAGTGTAGGGTGTAGAGTGTAGGGTATAGAGTGTAGGGTATAGAGTGTATGGTATAGAGTGTAGAGTGTAGGGATTAGAGTGTAGGGTATAGAGTGTAGGGTATAGAGTGTAGAATGTACGGTATAGAGTGTAGGGTATAGAGTATAGAGTGTAGGGTATAGAGTGTAAAGTGTAGAGTGTAGGGTATAGAGTGTAGAGTGTAGGGTATAGAGTGTAGGGTATAGAGTGTATGGAATAGAGTGTAGGGTATAGAGTGTAGAGTGTAGGATATAGAGTGTAGGGTATAGAGCGTAGGGTGTAGGGTATAGAGTGTAGGGTATAGAGTGTAGGGTATAGAGTGTAGAGTGTAGGGTATAGAGTGTAGGGTATAGAGTGTAGGGATTAGAGTGTAGGGTATAGAGTGTAGGGTATAGAGTGTAGAATGTACGGTATAGAGTGTATGGTATAGAGTATAGAGTGTTTGGTATAGAGTATAGAGTGTAGGGTATAGAGTGTAGGGTATAGAGTGTAAAGTGTAGAGTGTATGGTATAGAGTGTTGAGTGTAGGGTATAGAGTGTAGCGTATAGAGCGTAGGGTGTAGGGTACAGAGTGTATGGTATAGAGTGTAGGGTGTATGGTATAGAGTGCAGGGGATAGAGTGTAGAGTGTGAGGTATAGAGTGTAGGGTATAGAGTGTATGGTATAGAGTGTATGGTATAGATTGTAATGTATAGAGTGTAGGGTATAGAGTGTAGAGTGTAGGGTATAGAGTGTAGAGTGTAGGGTATAGAGTGTAGGGTATAGAGGGTATGATATAGAGTGTATGGTATAGAGTGTATGGTATAGAGTGTACGGTATAGAGTGTAGGGTATAGAGTGTAGAGTGTAGGGTATAGAGTGTAGGGTATAGAGTGTAGGGTATAGAGTGTAGGGTTTAGAGTTTAGGGTATAGAGTGTAGCGTGTAGGGTATAGAGTGTATGGTATAGAATGTAGAGTGTAGGGTATAGAGTGTATGTTATAGAGTGTAGGGTGTAGAATGTATGTTATAGAGTGTAGGGTACAGAGTGTATGGTATGGAGATTAGAGTGTAGGGCATATAGTGTATGGTATAGAGTGTATGGTATAGAGTGTAGGGTATAGAGTGTAGAGTGTAGGGTATAGAGTGTATGGTATAGAGTGTAGGGTATAGAGTGTAGAGTGTAGGGTATAGAGTGTAGGGTATAGAGTGTAGGGTATAGCGTGTAGGGTATAGAGTGTAGGGTATAGATTGTAGGGTATAGAGTGTAGGGTATAAAGTGTAGAGTGTAGGGTATAGAGTGTATGGTATAGAGTGTAGAGTGTATCGTATAGAGTGTATGGTATAGAGTGTAGGGTGTAGAATGTATGTTATAGAGTGTAGGGTATAGAGTGTATGGTATGGAGATTAGAGTGTAGGGCATAGAGTGTAGGGTATAGAGTGTATGGTATAGAGTGTAGGGTATAGAGTGTAGAGTGTAGGGTATAGAGTGTAGGGTATAGAGTGTAGGATATAGAGTGTATGGTATAGAGTGTAGGTTATAGAGTGTAGAGTGTAGGGTATAGAGTGTAGGGTATAGAGTGTAGGGTAAATAGTGTGAGGTATAGATTGTAAGGTATAGAGTGTATAGCGTAGAGTATAGAGTGTAGGGTATAGAGTGTATGGTGTAGAGTGTAGGGTATAGAGTGTATAGTGTAGGGTATAGAGTGTAGGGTATAGAGTGTATAGTATAGAGTGTAGGGTATAGAGTGTAGGGTATAGTGTGTAGAGTGTGGGGTATAGAGTGTATGGTATAGAGTGTATGGTGTAGAGTGTATGGTATAGAGTGTAGGGTATAGAGTGTATGGTATAGAGTGTAGGGTATAGAGTGTAGATTGTAGGGTATAGAGTGTAGGGTGTAGATTGTAGGGTATAGAGTGTAGAGTGTAGGGTATAGAGTGTAGGGTATAGAGTGTATGGTATAGAGTGTAGAGTGTAGGGTATAGAGTGTATAGTGTAGGGTATAGAGTGTAGGGTATAGAGTGTATGGTATAGAGTGTAGGGAATAGAGTGTAGAGTGTACGGTATAGAGTGTAGGGTATAGAGTGTAGAGTGTAGGGTATAGAGTGTAGGGTATAGAGTGTAGGGTAAAGAGTGTAGGGTGTAGAGTGTAAGGTATAGAGTGTAGGGTATAGAGTGTAGGGTATAGAGTGTAGAGTGTAGGGATTAGAGTGTAGGGTATAGAGTGTAGGGTATAGAGTGTAGAATGTACGGTATAGAGTGTAGGGTATAGAGTATAGAGTGTAGGGTATAGAGTGTAAAGTGTAGAGTGTAGGGTATAGAGTGTAGAGTGTAGGGTATAGAGTGTAGGGTATAGAGTGTATGGAATAGAGTGTAGGGTATAGAGTGTAGAGTGTAAGGTATAGAGTGTAGGGTATAGAGTGTAGGGTGTAGGGTATAGAGTGTAGGGTATAGAGTGTAGGGTATAGAGTGTAGAGTGTAGGGTATAGAGTGTATGGTATAGAGTGTAGGGTGTAGAGTGTAGGGTATAGAGTGTAGAGTGTAGGGTATAGAGTGTAGAGTGTAGGGTATAGAGTGTAGGGTATAGAGTGCAGAGTGTAGGGTATAGAAAGTAGGGTATAGAGCGTAAAGTGTATGGTATAGAGTGTAGGGGATAGAGTGTATGGTATACAGTGTATGGTATAGAGTGTAGGGTAGAGAATGTAGGGTATAGAGTGTAGGGTGTAGAGTGTAGGGTATAGAGTGTATAGTGTATGGTATAGAGTGTAGGGGATAGAGTGTATGGTATAGAGTGTATGGTATAGAGTGTATGGTATAGATTGTAGGGTATAGAGTGTAGGGTATCGAGTGTAGAGTGTAGGGTATAGAGTGTAGAGTGTAGGGTATAGAGTGTAGGGTATAGAGTGTAGGGTATAGAGTGTAGGGTATAATGTGTAGGGTGTTGAGTGTAGGGTATAGAGTGTAGGGTATAGGGTGTAGGGTATAGAGTGTATGGTATAGAGTGTAGGGTATAGAGTGTAGGGTATAGAGTGTAGGGTATAGCCTGTAGGGTATAGAGTGAAGGGTATAGAGTGTAGGGTATAGAGTGTAGGGTATAAAGTGTAGAGTGTAGGGTGTAGAGTGTAGAGTGTAGGGTATAGAGTGGAGGGTATAGAGTGGAGGGTATAGAGTGTAGGGTATAAAGTGTAGAGTGTAGGGTATAGAGTGTAGGGTATAGAGTGGAGGGTATAGAGTGTAGATTGTAGGGTATAGAGTGTAGGGTATAGAGTGTAGGGTATAGAGTGTATGGTATAGAGTGTAGGGTATAGAGTGTAGGGTATAAAGTGTAGAGTGTAGGGTATAGAGTGTAGGGTATAGAGTGTAGGGTATAGAGTGTAGGGTATAGAGTGTAGAGTGTAGGGTATAGAGTGTAGGGTATATAGTGTAGGGTATAGAGTGTAGGGTATAAAGTGTAGAGTGTAGGGTATAGAGTGTAGGGTATAGAGTGTAGGGTATAGAGTGTAGAGTGTAGGGTATAGAGTGTAGGGTATAGAGTGTATGGTATAGAGTGTAGGGTAAAGAGTGTAGAGTGTAGGGTATAGAGTGTAGGGTATACTGTGTAGAGTGTAGGGTATAGAGTGTAAGGTATAGAGTGTAGGGTATAGAGTGTACGGTATAGAGTGTAGGATATAGAGTGTGTGGTATAGAGTGTATGGTATAGCGTGTAGGGTATGAAGTGTAAGGTATAGAGTGTAGAGTGTAGGGTATAGTGTGTAGGGTATAGAGTGTAGGGTATAGAGTGTAGGGTATAGAGTGTAGGGTGTAGAGTGTAGAGTATAGAGTGTAGGGTATAGAGTGTAGGGTATAGAGTGTAGGGTATAGCCTGTAGGGTATAGAGTGTAGGGTATAGAGTATAGAGTGTAGGGTATAGAGTGTAGGGTATAGAGTGTAGGGTATAGAGTGTAGAGTGTAGGGTATAGAGTGTAGAGTATAGAGTGTAGGGTATAGAGTGTAGGGTATAAAGTGTAGAGTGTAGGGTATAGAGTGTAGGGTATAGAGTGTAGAGTATAGAGTGTAGAGTGTAGGGTGTACAGTGTAGGGTACAGAGTGTAAGTTATAGAGTGTAGGGTATAGAGTGTATGTTATAGAGTGTAGGGTATAGAGTGTAGAGTGTAGGGTATAGAGTGTAGGGTATAGAGTGTAGGGTATAGAGTGTACGGTATAGAGTGTAGGATATAGAGTGTAGGGTATTGATTGTAGGGTATAGAGTGTAGAGTGTAGGGTATAGAGTGTAGAGTATAGAGTGTAGAGTGTAGGGTGTACAGTGTAGGGTACAGAGTGTAGGGTATAGAGTGTATGTTATAGAGTGTAGGGTATAGAGTGTATAGTGTAGGGTATAGAGTGTAGGGTATAGATTGTAGGGTATAGAGTGTAGATTGTAGGGTATAGAGTGTAGGGTATAGAGTGTATGGTATAGAGTGTAGAGTGTAGGGTATAGAGTGTATAGTGTAGGGTATAGAGTGTAGGGTATAGAGTAAAGGGTATAGAGTGTATGGTATAGAGTGTAGGGTATAGAGTGTAGGGTATAGAGTGTAGGGTATAAAGTGTAGAGTGTAGGGTAGAGAGTGTAGGGTATAGAGTGTACGGTATAGAGTGTAGAGTGTAGGGTGTAGAGTGTAGGGTATAGAGTGTCAGGTATAGAGTGTAGGGTATAGAGTGTAGGGTATAGAGTGTAGAGTGTAGGGTATAGAGTGTAGGGTATAGAGTGTAGGGTATAGATTGTATGGTATAGAGTGTAGGGTATAGAGTGTAGGGTATAGAGTTTAGGGTATAGATTGTAGGGTATAGAGTGTAGAGTGTAGGGTATAGAGTGTAGAGTATAGAGTGTATGGTATAGAGTGTAGAGTGTAGGGTATAGAGTGTAGGGTATAGAGTGTAGAGTGTAGGGATTAGAGTGTAGGGTATAGAGTGTAGGGTATAGAGTGTAGAATGTACGGTATAGAGTGTAGGGTATAGAGTATAGAGTGTAGGGTATAGAGTGTAAAGTGTAGAGTGTAGGGTATAGAGTGTAGAGTGTAGGGTATAGAGTGTAGGGTATAGAGTGTATGGAATAGAGTGTAGGGTATAGAGTGTAGAGTGTAGGGTATAGAGTGTAGGGTATAGAGTGTAGGGTGTAGGGTATAGAGTGTAGGGTATAGAGTGTAGGGTATAGAGTGTAGAGTGTAGGGTATAGAGTGTATGGTATAGAGTGTAGGGTGTAGAGTGTAGGGTATAGAGTGTAGAGTGTAGGGTATAGAGTGTAGAGTGTAGGGTATAGAGTGTAGGGTATAGAGTGCAGAGTGTAGGGTATAGAAAGTAGGGTATAGAGCGTAAAGTGTATGGTATAGAGTGTAGGGGATAGAGTGTATGGTATACAGTGTATGGTATAGAGTGTAGGGTAGAGAATGTAGGGTATAGAGTGTAGGGTGTAGAGTGTAGGGTATAGAGTGTATAGTGTATGGTATAGAGTGTAGGGGATAGAGTGTATGGTATAGAGTGTATGGTATAGAGTGTATGGTATAGATTGTAGGGTATAGAGTGTAGGGTATCGAGTGTAGAGTGTAGGGTATAGAGTGTAGAGTGTAGGGTATAGAGTGTAGGGTATAGAGTGTAGGGTATAGAGTGTAGGGTATAATGTGTAGGGTGTTGAGTGTAGGGTATAGAGTGTAGGGTATAGGGTGTAGGGTATAGAGTGTAGGGTATAGAGTGTAGGGTATAGAGTGTAGGGTATAGAGTGT
This sequence comes from Ranitomeya imitator, assembly GCF_032444005.1. NCBI lineage: Eukaryota > Metazoa > Chordata > Amphibia > Anura > Dendrobatidae > Ranitomeya > Ranitomeya imitator. The sequence continues at coordinate 511,259 of NW_027193292.1, read as the reverse complement.
AGGGTATAGCCTGTAGGGTATAGAGTGAAGGGTATAGAGTGTAGGGTATAGAGTGTAGGGTATAAAGTGTAGAGTGTAGGGTGTAGAGTGTAGAGTGTAGGGTATAGAGTGGAGGGTATAGAGTGGAGGGTATAGAGTGTAGGGTATAAAGTGTAGAGTGTAGGGTATAGAGTGTAGGGTATAGAGTGGAGGGTATAGAGTGTAGATTGTAGGGTATAGAGTGTAGGGTATAGAGTGTAGGGTATAGAGTGTATGGTATAGAGTGTAGGGTATAGAGTGTAGGGTATAAAGTGTAGAGTGTAGGGTATAGAGTGTAGGGTATAGAGTGTAGGGTATAGAGTGTAGGGTATAGAGTGTAGAGTGTAGGGTATAGAGTGTAGGGTATATAGTGTAGGGTATAGAGTGTAGGGTATAAAGTGTAGAGTGTAGGGTATAGAGTGTAGGGTATAGAGTGTAGGGTATAGAGTGTAGAGTGTAGGGTATAGAGTGTAGAGTATAGAGTGTAGGGTATAGAGTGTAGGGTATAAAGTGTAGAGTGTAGGGTATAGAGTGTAGGGTATAGAGTGTAGAGTATAGAGTGTAGAGTGTAGGGTGTACAGTGTAGGGTACAGAGTGTAAGTTATAGAGTGTAGGGTATAGAGTGTAGAGTGTAGGGTATAGAGTGTAGGGTATAGAGTGTAGGGTATAGAGTGTACGGTATAGAGTGTAGGATATAGAGTGTAGGGTATTGATTGTAGGGTATAGAGTGTAGAGTGTAGGGTATAGAGTGTAGAGTATAGAGTGTAGAGTGTAGGGTGTACAGTGTAGGGTACAGAGTGTAGGGTATAGAGTGTATGTTATAGAGTGTAGGGTATAGAGTGTATAGTGTAGGGTATAGAGTGTAGGGTATAGATTGTAGGGTATAGAGTGTAGATTGTAGGGTATAGAGTGTAGGGTATAGAGTGTATGGTATAGAGTGTAGAGTGTAGGGTATAGAGTGTATAGTGTAGGGTATAGAGTGTAGGGTATAGAGTAAAGGGTATAGAGTGTATGGTATAGAGTGTAGGGTATAGAGTGTAGGGTATAGAGTGTAGGGTATAAAGTGTAGAGTGTAGGGTAGAGAGTGTAGGGTATAGAGTGTACGGTATAGAGTGTAGAGTGTAGGGTGTAGAGTGTAGGGTATAGAGTGTCAGGTATAGAGTGTAGAGTATAGAGTGTAGGGTATAGAGTGTAGAGTGTAGGGTATAGAGTGTAGGGTATAGAGTGTAGGGTATAGATTGTATGGTATAGAGTGTAGGGTATAGAGTGTAGGGTATAGAGTTTAGGGTATAGATTGTAGGGTATAGAGTGTAGAGTGTAGGGTATAGAGTGTAGAGTATAGAGTGTATGGTATAGAGTGTAGAGTGTAGGGTATAGAGTGTATAGTGTAGGTTATAGAGTGTAGGGTATAGAGTAAAGGGTATAGAGTGTATGGTATAGAGTGTAGGGAATAGAGTGTAGAGTGTAGGGTATATAGTGTATGGTATAGAGTGTAGGGTATAGAGTGTAGAGTGTAGGGTATATAGTGTTGGGTATAGAGTGTAGGGTATAGAGTGTAGGGCATAGAGTGTAGGGTATAGAGTGTAGAGTGTAGGGTATATAGTGTAGGGTATAGAGTGTAGGGTATAGAGTGTAGGGTATAGAGTGTAGAGTGTAGGGATTAGAGTGTAGGGTATAGAATGTAGGGTATAGAGTGTAGAGTGTAGGGTATAGAGTGTAGGGTATAGAGTGTAGGCTACAGAGTGTATGGTATAGAGTGCAAAGTGTAGAGTGTAAGTTATAGAGTGTAGAGTGTAGTGTATAGAGTGTAGGGTATAGAGTGTATGGAATAGAGTGTAGGGTATAGAGTGTAGAGTGTAGGGTATAGAGTGTAGGGTATAGAGCGTAGGGTGTAGGGTATATAGTGTAAGGTATAGAGTGTAGGGTATAGAGTGTAGAGTGTAGGGTATAGAGTGTATGGTATAGAGTGTAGGGTGTAGAGTGTAGGGTATAGAGTGTAGAGTGTAGGGTATAGAGTGTAGGGTATAGAGTGTATGGTATACAGTGTAGAGTGTAGGGTATAGAGTGTATAGTGTAGGGTATAGAGTGTAGGGTATAGAGCGTATGGTATAGAGTGTAGGGTATAGAGTGTAGAGTACGGAGTGGAGGGTATGGAGTGTAGGGTATAGAGTGTAGGGTATAGAGTTTAGGGTATAGAGTGTAGGGTATAGAGTTTAGGGTATAGAGTGTAGGGTATAGAGTGTAGAGTGTAGGGTATAGAGTGTAGGGTATAGAGTGTAGGGTATAGAGTGTAGAGTATAGAGTGTAGGGTATAGAGTGTAGATTATAGAGTGTAGAGTGTAGGGTATAGAGTGTAGGGTATAGAGTGTAGGGTATAGAGTGTGGAGTGTAGGGTATAGAGTGTATGGTATAGAGTGTAGAGTGTAGGGTATAGAGTGTAGGGTATAGAGTGTAGGGTATAGAGTGTAGAGTGTAGGGTATAGATTGTAGGGTATAGAGTGTAGAGTGTAGGTTATAGAGTGTAGGGTATAGAATGTAGGGTTTAGAGTGTAGGGTATAGAGTGTAGGGTATAGAGTGTAGAGTGTAGGGTATAGAGTGTAGGGTATGGATTGTATGGTATAGAGTGTAGGGTATAGAGTGTAGGGTATAGAGTGTAGAGTGTACTGATTACAGTGTAGCGTATAGAGTGTAGGGTATAGAATGTATGGAATAGAGTGTAGGGTATAGAGTATAGAGTGTAGGGTATAGAGTGTAGGGTATAGAGCGTAGGGTGTAGGGTATAGAGTGCAGGGTATAGAGTGTAGAGTGTAGAGTGTAGGGTATAGCGTGTAGAGTGTAGGGTATAGAGTGTAGGGTATAGAGTGCATGGAATAGAGTGTAGAGTGTAGGGTATCGAGTGTAGGGTATAGAGTGTATATTATAGAGTGTAGGGAATAGAGTGTAGGGTATAGAGTGTACTGATTACAGTGTAGGGTATAGAGTGTAGGGTACAAAATGTAGAGTGTAGGGTATATAGTGTATGGTATAGAGTGTAGGGTATAGAGTGTAGAGTGTAGGGTATATAGTGTAGGGTATAGAGTGTAGGGTATAGAGTGTAGGGCATAGAGTGTCGGGTATAGAGTGTAGAGTGTAGGGTATATAGTGTAGGGTATAGAGTGTAGGGTATAGAGTGTAGGGTATAGAGTGTAGAGTGTAGGGATTAGAGTGTAGGGTATAGAATGTAGGGTATAGAGTGTAGAGTGTAGGGTATAGAGTGTAGGCTATAGAGTGTAGGGTATAGAGTGCAAAGTGTAGAGTGTAAGGTATAGAGTGTAGAGTGTAGTGTATAGAGTGTAGGGTATAGAGTGGATTCAACAGTGGCCATAATCACACTGAAAGACCCCCGAGAACGATAAAGCAGAAAACCCCAAGGCTACCTCCTGGAGCTGGAAACAAAGCTCTTCACCCAGTGTCAGACCATCGGAGGTGGAGACCTCCACCGAGGACACCACCAAGCCCACACAGATACATGCAGAGCAGAGATAGGGATGAGATAATAAACCTGCTCAATGCACTGCGCAGAATAATAATGTGACCGGATGGAACCAAGCACCACTATAAAACTGTCAGAAATCCAGTTTGTCCCACACAGCCATACTCATTACAAGGTATATACACACAAACCACACAGAAGAATGTCTTCACTTACAATCAGCAGCTGGAATATCCAGGGTCTCAACGCCTCAACCTTTGGATCTAAAACAAAGGACCCTGATTTTATACAAAGTATGAAAAATATAGACATTCAGATCCTCCTGGAAACATGGACCAGAGCCGAAAACGAATCCCTGGTGCCTATTGGATACAAGGAATTCTTGGTCCATGCCCAGAAAAATAAAAACATCAAACAGGGCCGGGGCTCAGGAGGAGTAGCGATCTGGTATAAAGAGGAGCTCCACCAGTACATCAAACCGGTGAAGAAAGGAGACAGCCACATATGGATCAGAATCAGCAGCTCCATCCTCACCTGTCAGTCTGATGTCCACCTCTGTGCCACCTATATACCACCGCCAGAGTCCCCCTACTTCAATCCAGACTGCTTCGAAATCTTACAAAGAGAAGCCGCCCATTATCAGGCCCTGGGCAAAGTTCTCATCTTTGGAGACCTCAATGCAAGAACAGGGAGAGAGAGAGACTTCCTGACCACGGATGGAAACATCTACATACTTGGAGCAGAGAATGACGGCCAAGACCCTGTACACACTGAGAGAAACAGCTATGACAGTACAGTCAACAAAAGTGGCAGAAAGCTCCTGAACGTATGTAAAAGTTTAGGACTTCATATCCTTAATGGACGATGCAAGGGTGACTCCTTAGGAAGGTATACACTAAACTCCCATGTAGGGAGGAGTGTAGTTGATTACGCCATTACAGACATGAACCTGGCAGATGTCAGCGCCTTCATAGTCACCCCACAAACGCACCTGTCAGACCACAGCCAACTTCTTCTGTACATGAAATCTACAGAGAAACCATCCACTCAGAAGCCACAGCAGAGCGGCCTCTTCACCCGGCCTCCATCCTATAAATGGTCCAAAATATCGGCACTAAGATATAAAGAAGCTTCCAGAAGACCTGAAATACAGCGGATGCTCCACCACTTCTACAACCTTGAGTACATGCCAAACCCAGAGGGAGTGAACCAAGCAGCAAAGGACCTCAACAATATATTCTACGCAATGGCCAGACTGTCCGACCTTAAAAAAGTCGACTACAAGAGACCAAAAGAAACACAGGTCAATGGCTGGTTTGACAGAGAATGTAAAGCTGTACGGAAGACCCTGAGAACAGCCTCCAACAAGAAACACAGAGACCCCAACCACCTGGGTCTGAGGGAAGCCTATGACTCCATACAAAAGCAGTACAAAACCATCCTCAGGAGGAAGAAGCAGAGTTACATCTCTACGAAGCTCAATCAACTCCAAGACGCCCTCCAAGACCACTCCTTCTGGGAACTATGGAACCACATGGACACCAAAGACAAGAAAAACAACAACCATATCCAAAATGGCAACCTCTGGCTCCAATACTTCAGAGACCTCTATAAAGACATTCCAAAGGAAGGACTAAGCCAAGACCAGGAAAACATAATGGCGAAACTAAAAGCAATGGAGGAAAAAATCAAAAACTTCCAAAACCCGGTGGATACACCTATAACACTACAGGAAGTAACCGAGAGACTCTCCTCCATAAGAAGTAGAAAAGCCGGTGGACTAGATGGAATCCTACCAGAAATGCTGAAGTACAGCCCACCAGAAATACAGGCTGCAATGGTTAAACTCTCCAATATTGTACTGAGTGCCGGCTACTTCCCTCGTACCTGGAACCAAGGCCTCATCACACCCATCCACAAGAGTGGGGACAGGTATGACCCAGCCAACTACAGAGGCATATGCGTCAGCAGCAACCTGGGAAAACTGTTCAACAGTATCCTGAACAAGAGGATCCTCACCTTCCTCACCGAGCACAACGTCCTCAACAAGAGCCAAGCAGGGTTCATGCCGAACCACCGCACCACTGACCACATCTATACTCTGCACAGCCTCATTCAGAGACACATCTACAATACAAAGAATGGGAAGATATACGCCTGCTTTGTGGACTTTAAAAAGGCCTTTGATTCAGTGTGGCACCCGGGCTTATTCCTGAAACTGCTGGAGAGTGGAATAGGAGGAAAGACCTACGATGTCATCAAAAGCTCCTACACCGAGAGCAGCTGCAGCGTGAGTGTGAGCGGCAAAAGAACGGCTTTTTTCCAGCAGAGCCGCGGAGTAAGACAAGGCTGCAGCCTAAGCCCAACGCTCTTCAACATCTACATCAACGAGCTGGCTACCGCCCTGGAATCCTCCTCAGCACCAGGACTCACCCTCCACGACGCTCAGGTGAAATTCCTGCTGTATGCAGATGATCTGCTGCTGCTGTCACCAACCGAGAAAGGCCTCCAGGACAACCTGAAAATCCTAGAGAAATTCAGCTCCACCTGGGCCCTACCGGTCAACCTAAAGAAAACCAACACCATGGTGTTCCAGAGGAGAAAGAGAAGATCAGACCAACACCCATCATTTATCCTCAACAACTGCGACCTCACAGGAACGGACAAATATACCTACCTGGGCCTAGAGATTCACCGGTCAGGGAACTTCAAACAAGCCATAGAGACCCTGAAAGACAAGGCCTGCAAAACCTTCTATGCCATCCGAAGGACACTCTACCATCTGAAGCCACCAGTGAGGGTCTGGCTAAAAATCTTCGACTCCATCATCGCCCCAATCCTCCTGTATGGCAGCGAAGTCTGGGGTCCTCACACCTACCCAGACTGGTCAAAGTGGGACTCCAGTCCAACAGAAATATTCCACCTGGAATTCTGCAAGCACCTTCTCCAGGTCCATCGGAGCACCTCCAACAGTGCTTGTCGGGCCGAGCTGGGCAGATTCCCTCTACACCTGACAGTTCTAAAGAGGGCGCTGTCATTCCGGGCTCACCTGCATAGGAGCAATCCAAGCTCCCATCACCATAAAGCCCTGATACATGAAGGTGAAACAGAAAAACCAGAACCCCCGGAACAGCCCAGCCAAACCCAACCGGAGCAGAACACCAATCACAACAACCTGACAAAAGCCGGAATTAGGAAGATGGCAGATGAAGGCCAGGAGAGGTATGTCAGTGACTGGAAGAATGATATCATCAGCTCACAGAAACTGACCATGTACCGGAGCCTACAGAGAGACTACAGACTGGCCCCATATCTGGAGAAACTCCCGGACCCCAGAGACCGCCAGATCCTGAGCCGATATAGACTCAGCGCCCACAGTCTGGCCATCGAATGTGGCCGACACAGGCAGAGCTACAAGCCCAGGGAGGAAAGACTGTGCCAACACTGTGACCAGGAGGCCATAGAGGACGAAACCCACTTCCTGCTACACTGCTCCAAATACTCAGCAGTGAGGGACACTCACTTCAGGAGACTCTCACATCTCTTCCCAGACTTCATCACCATGAAGGAGGAAGAGAAAACATATATCTTGCTGGGAGAAGAAGAGAGAGCGGTGGAGATAGCAGCGCGGTATGTGAGCGAATGCCATAGACTGCGAGAAAGAGAACTATGATGCCATGGACTATAGCCCCCAACCTGGATCTGCCCCATCCACCTCCCCTATGCCATGGACTATAGCCCCCACCCTGGATCTGCCCCATCCATCTCCCCTATGCCATGGACTATAGCCCCCAACCTGGACCTGCCCCATCCACCTCCCCTATGCCATGGACTATAGCCCCCAACCTGAACCTGCCCCATCCACCTCCCCTATGCCATGGACTATAGCCCCCAACCTGGATCTGCCCCATCCACCTCCCCTATGCCATGGACTATAGCCCCCAACCTGGATCTGCCCCATCCACCTCCCCCCACAACTCCTACCCAACATCCCCTCAGTCCCTATCCCTATTGCCTCTATACACTTGCTTTGGCAAAACTGATGTGTATTTGGTCCTGCCAATAAAGCTTCTTTGAATCTTGAATCTTGAATCTGGGTATAGAGTGTATGGAATAGAGTGTAGGGTATAGAGTGTAGAGTGTAGGGTATAGAGTGTAGGGTGTAGGGTATATAGTGTAAGGTATAGAGTGTAGGGTATAGAGTGTAGAGTGTAGGGTATAGAGTGTATGGTATAGAGTGTAGGGTGTAGAGTGTAGGGTATAGAGTGTAGAGTGTAGGGTATAGAGTGTAGGGTATAGAGTGTATGGTATACAGTGTAGAGTGTAGGGTATAGAGTGTATAGTGTAGGGTATAGAGTGTCGGGTATAGAGTGTAGGGTATAGAGCGTATGGTATAAAGTGTAGGGTATAGAGTGTAGAGTACAGAGTGGAGGGTATGGAGTGTAGGGTATAGAGTGTAGGGTATAGAGTTTAGGGTATAGAGTGTAGGGTATAGAGTTTAGGGTATAGAGTGTAGGGTATAGAGTGTAGAGTGTAGGGTATAGAGTGTAGGGTATAGAGTGTAGGGTATAGAGTGTAGAGTATAGAGTGTAGGGTATAGAGTGTAGGGTATAGAGTGTAGAGTGTAGAGTGTAGGGTATAGAGTGTAGGGTATAGAGTGTAGGGTATAGAGTGTGGAGTGTAGGGTATAGAGTGTATGGTATAGAGTGTAGAGTGTAGGGTATAGAGTGTAGGGTATAGAGTGTAGGGTATAGAGTGTAGAGTGTAGGGTATAGATTGTAGGGTATAGAGTGTAGAGTGTAGGTTATAGAGTGTAGGGTATAGAATGTAGGGTTTAGAGTGTAGGGTATAGAGTGTAGGGTATAGAGTGTAGGGTATAGAGTGTAGAGTGTAGGGATTAGAGTGTAGGGTATAGAATGTAGGGTATAGAGTGTAGAGTGTAGGGTATAGAGTGTAGGGTATAGAGTGTAGGCTATAGAGTGTAGGGTATAGAGTGCAAAGTGTAGAGTGTAAGGTATAGAGTGTAGAGTGTAGTGTATAGAGTGTAGGGTATAGAGTGTATGGAATAGAGTGTAGGGTATAGAGTGTAGAGTGTAGGGTATAGAGTGTAGGGTATAGAGCGTAGGGTGTAGGGTATATAGTGTAAGGTATAGAGTGTAGGGTATAGAGTGTAGAGTGTAGGGTATAGAGTGTATGGTATAGAGTGTAGGGTGTAGAGTGTAGGGTATAGAGTGTAGAGTGTAGGGTATAGAGTGTAGGGTATAGAGTGTATGGTATACAGTGTAGAGTGTAGGGTATAGAGTGTATAGTGTAGGGTATAGAGTGTCGGGTATAGAGTGTAGGGTATAGAGCGTATGGTATAGAGTGTAGGGTATAGAGTGTAGAGTACAGAGTGGAGGGTATGGAGTGTAGGGTATAGAGTGTAGGGTATAGAGTTTAGGGTATAGAGTGTAGGGTATAGAGTTTAGGGTATAGAGTGTAGGGTATAGAGTGTAGAGTGTAGGGTATAGAGTGTAGGGTATAGAGTGTAGGGTATAGAGTGTAGAGTATAGAGTGTAGGGTATAGAGTGTAGGGTATAGAGTGTAGAGTGTAGAGTGTAGGGTATAGAGTGTAGGGTATAGAGTGTAGGGTATAGAGTGTGGAGTGTAGGGTATAGAGTGTATGGTATAGAGTGTAGAGTGTAGGGTATAGAGTGTAGGGTATAGAGTGTAGGGTATAGAGTGTAGAGTGTAGGGTATAGATTGTAGGGTATAGAGTGTAGAGTGTAGGTTATAGAGTGTAGGGTATAGAATGTAGGGTTTAGAGTGTAGGGTATAGAGTGTAGGGTATAGAGTGTAGAGTGTAGGGTATAGAGTGTAGGGTATGGATTGTATGGTATAGAGTGTAGGGTATAGAGTGTAGGGTATAGAGTGTAGAGTGTACTGATTACAGTGTAGCGTATAGAGTGTAGGGTATAGAATGTATGGAATAGAGTGTAGGGTGTAGAGTATAGAGTGTAGGGTATAGAGTGTAGGGTATAGAGCGTAGGGTGTAGGGTATAGAGTGCAGGGTATAGAGTGTAGAGTGTAGAGTGTAGGGTATAGCGTGTAGAGTGTAGGGTATAGAGTGTAGGGTATAGAGTGCATGGAATAGAGTGTAGAGTGTAGGGTATCGAGTGTAGGGTATAGAGTGTATATTATAGAGTGTAGGGAATAGAGTGTAGGGTATAGAGTGTACTGATTACAGTGTAGGGTATAGAGTGTAGGGTACAAAATGTAGAGTGTAGGGTATATAGTGTATGGTATAGAGTGTAGGGTATAGAGTGTAAAGTGTAGGGTATATAGTGTAGGGTATTGAGTGTAGGGTATAGAGTGTAGGGCATAGAGTGTCGGGTATAGAGTGTAGAGTGTAGGGTATATAGTGTAGGGTATAGAGTGTAGGGTATAGAGTGTAGGGTATAGAGTGTAGAGTGTAGGGATTAGAGTGTAGGGTATAGAATGTAGGGTATAGAGTGTAGAGTGTAGGGTATAGAGTGTAGGGTATAGAGTGTAGGCTATAGAGTGTAGGGTATAGAGTGCAAAGTGTAGAGTGTAAGGTATAGAGTGTAGAGTGTAGTGTATAGAGTGTAGGGTATAGAGTGTATGGAATAGAGTGTAGAGTATAGAGTGTAGAGTGTAGGGTATAGAGTGTAGGGTATAGAGCGTAGGGTGTAGGGTATATAGTGTAAGGTATAGAGTGTAGGGTATAGAGTGTAGAGTGTAGGGTATAGAGTGTATGGTATAGAGTGTAGGGTGTAGAGTGTAGGGTATAGAGTGTAGAGTGTAGGGTATAGAGTGTAGGGTATAGAGTGTATGGTATACAGTGTAGAGTGTAGGGTATAGAGTGTATAGTGTAGGGTATAGAGTGTCGGGTATAGAGTGTAGGGTATAGAGCGTATGGTATAGAGTGTAGGGTATAGAGTGTAGAGTACAGAGTGGAGGGTATGGAGTGTAGGGTATAGAGTGTAGGGTATAGAGTTTAGGGTATAGAGTGTAGGGTATAGAGTTTAGGGTATAGACTGTAGGGTATAGAGTGTAGAGTGTAGGGTATAGAGTGTAGGGTATAGAGTGTAGGGTATAGAGTGTAGAGTATAGAGTGTAGGGTATAGAGTGTAGGGTATAGAGTGTAGAGTGTAGAGTGTAGGGTATAGAGTGTAGGGTATAGAGTGTAGGGTATAGAGCGTAGAGTGTAGGGTATAGAGTGTATGGTATAGAGTGTAGATTGTAGGGTATAGAGTGTAGGGTATAGAGTGTAGGGTATAGAGTGTAGAGTGTAGGGTATAGATTGTAGGGTATAGAGTGTAGAGTGTAGGGTATAGAGTGTAGGGTATAGAATGTAGGGTTTAGAGTGTAGGGTATAGAGTGTAGGGTATAGAGTGTAGAGTGTAGGGTATAGAGTGTAGGGTATGGATTGTATGGTATAGAGTGTAGGGTATAGAGTGTAGGGTATAGAGTGTAGAGTGTACTGATTACAGTGTAGCGTATAGAGTGTAGGGTATAGAATGTATGGAATAGAGTGTAGGGTATAGAGTATAGAGTGTAGGGTATAGAGTGTAGGGTATAGAGCGTAGGGTGTAGGGTATAGAGTGCAGGGTATAGAGTGTAGAGTGTAGAGTGTAGGGTATAGCGTGTAGAGTGTAGGGTATAGAGTGTAGGGTATAGAGTGCATGGAATAGAGTGTAGAGTGTAGGGTATCGAGTGTAGGGTATAGGGTGTATATTATAGAGTGTAGGGAATAGAGTGTAGGGTATAGAGTGTACTGATAACAGTGTATGGTATAGAGTGTAGGGTATAGAATGTATGGAATAGAGTGCAGGGTATAGAGCATAGAGTGTAGGGTATAGAGTGTAGGATATAGAGTGTAGGGTGTAGGGTATAGAGTGCAGGGTATAGAGTGTAGGGTATAGAGTGTAGAGTGTAGGGTATAGAGTGTATGGTATAGAGTGTAGAATGTAGAGTGTAGGGTATAGAGTGTAGGGTATAGAGTGTAGAGTGTAGGGTATAGAGTGTAGGGTATAGAGTGTGTGGTATAGAGAGTAGAGTATAGAGTGTAGAGTGTAGGGTATAGAGTGGAGGGTATGAAGTGTAGGGTATAGAGTGTAGAGTGTAGGGTATAGAGTGTAGGGTATAGAGTGTAAGGTATAGAGTGTAGGGTATAGAGAGTAGGGTATAGAGTGTAGAGTGTAGGGTATAGAGTGTATAGTATAGAGTGTAGGGTATAGAGTGTAGGGTATAGAGTGTAGAGTGTAGGGTATAGAGTGTAGGGTATAGAGTGTAGGGTATAGGGTGTAGAGTATAGAGTGTAGGGTATAGAGTGTAGGGTATAGAGTGTAGAGTGTAGGGTATAGAGTGTAGGGTATAGAGTGCAGGGTATAGAGTGTAGAGTGTAGGGTATAGAGTGTATGGTATAGAGTGTAGGGTATAGAGTGTAGAGTGTAGGGTATAGAGTGTAGGGTATAGAGTGTAGAGTGTAGGGTATAGAGTGTAGGGTATAGAATGTAGGGTATAGAGTGTAGGGCATAGAGTGTAGGGTATAGAGTGTAGAGTGTAGGGTATAGAGTGTAGGGTATGGAATGTAGTGTATAGAGTGTAGGGTATAGAGTGTAGAGTGTAGGGATTAGAGTGTATGGTATAGAGTGTAGGGTATAGAGTGTAGAGTATAGGGTATAGAGTGTAGAGTATGGAGTGTAGAGTATAGAGTGTAGGCTATAGAGTGTAGAGTGTAGGGATTAGAGTGTAGAGTGTAGGGTGTAGAGTGTAGGGTATAGAGTGTCAGGTATAGAGTGTAGGGTATAGAGTGTATGTTATAGAGTGTAGGGTATAGAGTGTAGAGTGTAGGGTATAGAGTGTAGGGTATAGAGTGTAGGGTATAGATTGTATGGTATAGAGTGTAGGGTATAGAGTGTAGGGTATAGAGTGTCAGGTATAGAGTGTAGGGTATAGAGTGTATGTTATAGAGTGTAGGGTATAGAGTGTAGAGTGTAGGGTATAGAGTGTAGGGTATAGAGTGTAGGGTATAGATTGTATGGTATAGAGTGTAGGGTATAGAGTGTAGGGTATAGAGTTTAGGGTATAGATTGTAGGGTATAGAGTGTAGAGTGTAGGGTATAGAGTGTAGAGTATAGAGTGTATGGTATAGAGTGTAGAGTGTAGGGTATAGAGTGTATAGTGTAGGTTATAGAGTGTAGGGTATAGAGTAAAGGGTATAGAGTGTATGGTATAGAGTGTAGGGAATAGAGTGTAGAGTGTAGGGTATATAGTGTATGGTATAGAGTGTAGGGTATAGAGTGTAGAGTGTAGGGTATATAGTGTAGGGTATAGAGTGTAGGGTATAGAGTGTAGGGCATAGAGTGTAGGGTATAGAGTGTAGAGTGTAGGGTATATAGCATAGGGTATAGAGTGTAGGGTATAGAGTGTAGGGTATAGAGTGTAGAGTGTAGGGATTAGAGTGTAGGGTATAGAATGTAGGGTATAGAGTGTAGAGTGTAGGGTATAGAGTGTAGGGTATAGAGTGTAGGCTATAGAGTGTAGGGTATAGAGTGCAAAGTGTAGAGTGTAAGGTATAGAGTGTAGAGTGTAGTGTATAGAGTGTAGGGTATAGAGTGTATGGAATAGAGTGTAGGGTATAGAGTGTAGAGTGTAGGGTACAGAGTGTAGGGTATAGAGTGTAGGGTATAGAGTGTACGGTATAGAGTGTAGAGTGTAGGGTGTAGAGTGTAGGGTATAGAGTGTCAGGTATAGAGTGTAGGGTATAGAGTGTATGTTATAGAGTGTAGGGTATAGAGTGTAGAGTGTAGGGTATAGAGTGTAGGGTATAGAGTGTAGGGTATAGATTGTATGGTATAGAGTGTAGGGTATAGAGTGTAGGGTATAGAGTTTAGGGTATAGATTGTAGGGTATAGAGTGTAGAGTGTAGGGTATAGAGTGTAGAGTATAGAGTGTATGGTATAGAGTGTAGAGTGTAGGGTATAGAGTGTATAGTGTAGGTTATAGAGTGTAGGGTATAGAGTAAAGGGTATAGAGTGTATGGTATAGAGTGTAGGGAATAGAGTGTAGAGTGTAGGGTATATAGTGTATGGTATAGAGTGTAGGGTATAGAGTGTAGAGTGTAGGGTATATAGTGTAGGGTATAGAGTGTAGGGTATAGAGTGTAGGGCATAGAGTGTAGGGTATAGAGTGTAGAGTGTAGGGTATATAGTGTAGGGTAAAGAGTGTAGGGTATAGAGTGTAGGGTATAGAGTGTAGAGTGTAGGGATTAGAGTGTAGGGTATAGAATGTAGGGTATAGAGTGTAGAGTGTAGGGTATAGAGTGTAGGGTATAGAGTGTAGGCTACAGAGTGTAGGGTATAGAGTGCAAAGTGTAGAGTGTAAGGTATAGAGTGTAGAGTGTAGTGTATAGAGTGTAGGGTATAGAGTGTATGGAATAGAGTGTAGGGTATAGAGTGTAGAGTGTAGGGTATAGAGTGTAGGGTATAGAGCGTAGGGTGTAGGGTATATAGTGTAAGGTATAGAGTGTAGGGTATAGAGTGTAGAGTGTAGGGTATAGAGTGTATGGTATAGAGTGTAGGGTGTAGAGTGTAGGGTATAGAGTGTAGAGTGTAGGGTATAGAGTGTAGGGTATAGAGTGTATGGTATACAGTGTAGAGTGTAGGGTATAGAGTGTATAGTGTAGGGTATAGAGTGTAGGGTATAGAGCGTATGGTATAGAGTGTAGGGTATAGAGTGTAGAGTACAGAGTGGAGGGTATGGAGTGTAGGGTATAGAGTGTAGGGTATAGAGTTTAGGGTATAGAGTGTAGGGTATAGAGTTTAGGGTATAGAGTGTAGGGTATAGAGTTTAGGGTATAGAGTGTAGGGTATAGAGTGTAGGGTATAGAGTGTAGGGTATAGAGTGTAGAGTATAGAGTGTAGGGTATAGAGTGTAGAGTGTAGAGTGTAGGGTATAGAGTGTAGGGTATAGAGTGTAGGGTATAGAGTGTAGAGTGTAGGGTATAGAGTGTATGGTATAGAGTGTAGAGTGTAGGGTATAGAGTGTAGGGTATAGAGTGTAGGGTATAGAGTGTAGCGTGTAGGGTATAGATTGTAGGGTATAGAGTGTAGAGTGTAGTGTATAGAGTGTAGGGTATAGAATGTAGGGTTTAGAGTGTAGGGTATAGAGTGTAGGGTATAGAGTGTAGAGTGTAGGGTATAGAGTGTAGGGTATAGAGCGTAGGGTGTAGGGTATATAGTGTAAGGTATAGAGTGTAGGGTATAGAGTGTAGAGTGTAGGGTATAGAGTGTATGGTATAGAGTGTAGGGTGTAGAGTGTAGGGTATAGAGTGTAGAGTGTAGGGTATAGAGTGTAGGGTATAGAGTGTATGGTATACAGTGTAGAGTGTAGGGTATAGAGTGTATAGTGTAGGGTATAGAGTGTCGGGTATAGAGTGTAGGGTATAGACCGTATGGTATAGAGTGTAGGGTATAGAGTGTAGAGTACAGAGTAGAGGGTATGGAGTGTAGGGTATAGAGTGTAGGGTATAGAGTTTAGGGTATAGAGTGTAGGGTATAGAGTTTAGGGTATAGAGTGTAGGGTATAGAGTGTAGAGTGTAGGGTATAGAGTGTAGGGTATAGAGTGTAGGGTATAGAGTGTAGAGTATAGAGTGTAGGGTATAGAGTGTAGGGTATAGAGTGTAGAGTGTAGATTGTAGGGTATAGAGTGTAGGGTATAGAGTGTAGGGTATAGAGTGTAGAGTGTAGGGTATAGAGTGTATGGTATAGAGTGTAGGGTATAGAGTGTAGAGTGTAGGGTATAGAGTGTAGGGTATAGAGTGTAGGGTATAGAGTGTAGAGTGTAGGGTATAGATTGTAGGGTATAGAGTGTAGAGTGTAGGGTATAGAGTGTAGGGTATAGAATGTAGGGTTTAGAGTGTAGGGTATAGAGTGTAGGGTATAGAGTGTAGAGTGTAGGGTATAGAGTGTAGGGTATGGATTGTATGGTATAGAGTGTAGGGTATAGATTGTAGGGCATAGAGTGTAGAGTGTACTGATTACAGTGTAGCGTATAGAGTGTAGGGTATAGAATGTATGGAATAGAGTGTAGGGTATAGAGTATAGAGTGTAGGGTATAGAGTGTAGGGCATAGAGCGTAGGGTGTAGGGTATAGAGTGCAGGGTATAGAGTGTAGAGTGTAGAGTGTAGGGTATAACGTGTAGAGTGTAGGGTATAGAGTGTAGGGTATAGAGTGCATGGAATAGAGTATAGAGTGTAGGGTATCGAGTGTAGGGTATAGAGTGTATATTATAGAGTGTAGGGAATAGAGTGTAGGGTATAGAGTGTACTGATTACAGTGTAGGGTATAGAGTGTAGGGTATAAAATGTAGAGTGTAGGGTATATAGTGTATGGTATAGAGTGTAGGGTATAGAGTGTAGAGTGTAGGGTATATAGTGTAGGGAATAGAGTGTAGGGTATAGAGTGTAGGGCATAGAGTGTCGGGTATAGAGTGTAGAGTGTAGGGTATATAGTGTAGGGTATAGAGTGTAGGGTATAGAGTGTAGGGTATAGAGTGTAGAGTGTAGGGATTAGAGTGTAGGGTATAGAATGTAGGGTATAGAGTGTAGAGTGTAGGGTATAGAGTGTAGGGTATAGAGTGTAGGCTATAGAGTGTAGGGTATAGAGTGCAAAGTGTAGAGTGTAAGGAATAGAGTGTAGAGTGTAGTGTATAGAGTGTAGGGTATAGAGTGTATGGAATAGAGTGTAGGGTATAGAGTGTAGAGTGTAGGGTATAGAGTGTAGGGTATAGAGCGTAGGGTGTAGGGTATATAGTGTAAGGTATAGAGTGTAGGGTATAGAGTGTAGAGTGTAGGGTATAGAGTGTATGGTATAGAGTGTAGGGTGTAGAGTGTAGGGTATAGAGTGTAGAGTGTAGGGTATAGAGTGTAGGGTATAGAGTGTATGGTATACAGTGTAGAGTGTAGGGTATAGAGTGTATAGTGTAGGGTATAGAGTGTCGGGTATAGAGTGTAGGGTATAGAGCGTATGGTATAGAGTGTAGGGTATAGAGTGTAGAGTACAGAGTGGAGGGTATGGAGTGTAGGGTATAGAGTGTAGGGTATAGAGTTTAGGGTATAGAGTGTAGGGTATAGAGTTTAGGGTATAGAGTGTAGGGTATAGAGTGTAGAGTGTAGGGTATAGAGTGTAGGGTATAGAGTGTAGGGTATAGAGTGTAGAGTATAGAGTGTAGGGTATAGAGTGTAGGGTATAGAGTGTAGAGTGTAGAGTGTAGGGTATAGAGTGTAGGGTATAGAGTGTAGGGTATAGAGTGTAGAGTGTAGTGTATAGAGTGTATGGTATAGAGTGTAGGGTATAGAGTGTAGAGTGTAGGGTATAGAGTGTAGGGTATAGAGTGTAGGGTATAGAGTGTAGAGTGTAGGGTATAGATTGTAGGGTATAGAGTGTAGAGTGTAGGGTATAGAGTGTAGGGTATAGAATGTAGGGTTTAGAGTGTAGGGTATAGAGTGTAGGGTATAGAGTGTAGAGTGTAGGGTATAGAGTGTAGGGTATGGATTGTATGGTATAGAGTGTAGGGTATAGAGTGTAGGGTATAGAGTGTAGAGTGTACTGATTACAGTGTAGCGTATATAGTGTAGGGTATAGAGCGTATGGTATAGAGTGTAGGGTATAGAGTGTAGAGTACAGAGTGGAGGGTATGGAGTGTAGGGTATAGAGTGTAGGGTATAGAGTTTAGGGTATAGAGTGTAGGGTATAGAGTTTAGGGTATAGAGTGTAGGGTATAGAGTGTAGAGTGTAGGGTATAGAGTGTAGGGTATAGAGTGTAGGGTATAGAGTGTAGAGTATAGAGTGTAGGGTATAGAGTGTAGGGTATAGAGTGTAGAGTGTAGAGTGTAGGGTATAGAGTGTAGGGTATAGAGTGTAGAGTGTAGGGTATAGAGTGTATGGTATAGAGTGTAGGGTATAGAGTGTAGAGTGTAGGGTATAGAGTGTAGGGTATAGAGTGTAGGGTATAGAGTGTAGAGTGTAGGGTATAGATTGTAGGGTATAGAGTGTAGAGTGTAGGGTATAGAGTGTAGGGTATAGAATGTAGGGTTTAGAGTGTAGGGTATAGAGTGTAGGGTATAGAGTGTAGAGTGTAGGGTATAGAGTGTAGGGTATGGATTGTATGGTATAGAGTGTAGGGTATAGAGTGTAGGGTATAGAGTGTAGAGTGTACTGATTACAGTGTAGCGTATATAGTGTAGGGTATAGAATGTATGGAATAGAGTGTAGGGTATAGAGTATAGAGTGTAGGGTATAGAGTGTAGGGTATAGAGCGTAGGGTGTAGGGTATAGAGTGCAGGGTATAGAGTGTAGAGTGTAGAGTGTAGAGTGTAGGGTATCGAGTGTAGGGTATAGGGTGTATATTATAGAGTGTAGGGAATAGAGTGTAGGGTATAGAGTGTACTGATAACAGTGTAGGGTATAGAGTGTAGGGTATAGAATGTATGGAATAGAGTGCAGGGTATAGAGTATAGAGTGTAGGGTATAGAGTGTAGGGTATAGAGCGTAGGGTGTAGGGTATAGAGTGCAGGGTATAGAGTGTAGGGTATAGAGTGTAGAGTGTAGGGTATAGAGTGTATGGTATAGAGTGTAGAATGTAGAGTGTAGGGTATAGAGTGTAGGGTATAGAGTGTAGAGTGTAGGGTATAGAGTGTAGGGTATAGAGTGTGTGGTATAGAGAGTAGAGTATAGAGTGTAGAGTGTAGGGTATAGAGTGGAGGGTATGAAGTGTAGGGTATAGAGTGTAGAGTGTAGGGTATAGAGTGTAGGGTATAGAGTGTAAGGTATAGAGTGTAGAGTATAGAGTGTAGGGTATAGAGAGTAGGGTATAGAGTGTAGAGTGTAGGGTATAGAGTGTATAGTATAGAGTGTAGGGTATAGAGTGTAGGGTATAGAGTGTAGAGTGTAGGGTATAGAGTGTAGGGTATAGAGTGTAGGGTATAGGGTGTAGAGTATAGAGTGTAGGGTATAGATTGTAGGGTATAGAGTGTAGAGTGTAGGGTATAGAGTGTAGGGTATAGAGTGTAGGGTATAGAGTGTAGAGTGTAGGGTATAGAGTGTATGGTATAGAGTGTAGGGTATAGAGTGTAGAGTGTAGGGTATAGAGTGTAGGGTATAGAGTGTAGGGTATAGAGTGTAGGGTATAGAGAATAGAGTGTAGGGTATAGAATGTAGGGTATAGAGTGTAGGGTATAGAGTGTAGGGTATAGAGTGTAGAGTGTAGGGTATAGAGTGTAGGGTATGGAGTGTAGGGTATAGAGTGTAGGGTATAGAGTGTAGAGTGTAGGGATTAGAGTGTATGGTATAGAGTGTAGGGTATAGAGTGTAGAGTATAGGGTATAGAGTGTAGAGTATGGAGTGTAGAGTATAGAGTGTAGGCTATAGAGTGTAGAGTGTAGGGATTAGAGTGTAGGGCATAGATTGTAGGGCATAGAGTGTATAGTGTAGGGTATAGAGTGTAGGGTATAGAGTGTAGAGTGTAGGGTATAGAGTGTAGAGTGTAGGGTATAGAGTGTAGGGTATAGAGTGTAGAGTGTAGGGTATAGAGTGTAGAGTGTAGGGTATAGAGTGTAGGGTATAGAGTGCATGGAATAGAGTGTAGAGTGTAGGGTATAGCGTGTAGGGTATAAAGTGTATGGTAGAGTGTAGGGTATAGAGTGTAGGGTATAGAGTGTAGGGATTAGACTGTAGGGTATAGAGTGTAGGGTATAGAATGTATGGAATAGAGTATAGGGTATAGAGTATAGAGTGTAGGGTATAGAGTGTAGGGTATAGAGCGTAGGGTGTAGGGTATAGAGTGTAGGGTATAGAGTGTAGAGTGTAGGGTATAAAGTGTAGGGTATAGAGTGTAGAGAGTAGGGTATAGACTGTAGGGTATAAAGTGTAGGGTATAGAGTGTAGAGTGTAGGGATTAGAGTGTAGGGTATAGAGTGTAGGGTATAGAGTGTAGAATGTACGGTATAGAGTGTAGGGTATAGAGTATAGAGTGTAGGGTATAGAGTGTAGGGTATAGAGTGTAAAGTGTAGAGTGTAGGGTATAGAGTGTAGAGTGTAGGGTATAGAGTGTAGGGTATAGAGTGCATGGAATAGAGTGTAGAGTGTAGGGTATAGAGTGTAGGGTATAAAGTGTATGGTATAGAGTGTAGGGTATAGAGTGTAGGGTATAGAGTGTAGAGCGTAGGGATTAGACTGTAGGGTATAGAGTGTAGGGTATAGAATGTATGGAATAGAGTATAGGGTATAGAGTATAGAGTGTAGGGTATAGAGTGTAGGGTATAGAGCGTAGGGTGTAGGGTATAGAGTGTAGGGTATAGAGTGTAGGGTATAGAGTGTAGGGTATATAGTGTATGGTATAGAGTGTAGGGTATAGAGTGCAGAGTATAGAGTGTAGGGTATAGAGTGTATGGTATAGAGTGTAGGGTATAGAGTGTAGAGTGTATGGTATAGAGTTTAGGGTATAATGTGTATGGTATAGAGTGTAGGGTATAGAGTGTAGAGTGTGGGGTATAGAGTGTAGGGTATAGAGTGTAGGGCATAGAGTGTAGGGTATAGATTGTAGGGTATAGAGTGTATAGTGTAGGGTATAGAGTGTAGGGTTTAGAGTGTATGGTATAGAGTGTAGGGAATAGAGTGTAGAGTGTATGGTATAGAGTGTAGGGTATAGAGTGTAGAGTGTAGGGTATAAAGTGTAGGGTATAGAGTGTAGGGTATAGAGTGTAGAGAGTAGGGTATAGAGTGTAGGGTATAAAGTGTAGGGTATAGAGTGTAGAGTGTAGGGATTAGAGTGTAGGGTATAGAGTGTAGGGTATAGAGTGTAGAATGTTCGGTATAGAGTGTAGGGTATAGAGTATAGAGTGTAGGGTATAGAGTGTAGGGTATAGAGTGTAAAGTGTAGAGTGTAGGGTATAGAGTGTAGAGTGTAGGGTATAGAGTGTAGGGTATAGAGTGTATGGAATAGAGTGTAGGGTATAGTGTGTAGAGTGTAGGGTATAGAGTGTAGGGTATAGAGCGTAGGGTGTAGGGTATAGAGTGTAGGGTATAGAGTGTAGGGTATAGAGTGTAGAGTGTAGGGTACAGAGTGTATGGTATAGAGTGTAGGGTATAGAGTGTAGAGTGTAGGGTATAGAGTGTATGGTATAGAGTGTAGGGTGTAGAGTGTAGGGTATAGAGTGTAGAGTGTAGGGTATAGAGTGTAGAGTGTAGGGTATAGAGTGTAGAGTGTATGGGATAGAATGTAGGGGATAGAGTGTATGGTATAGAGTGTATGGTATAAAGTGTAGGGTATAGAGTGTAGGGTATAGAGTGTAGAGTGTAGGGTATAGAGTGTAGGGTATAGAGTGTAGAGTGTAGGGTATAGAGTGTAGGGTATAGAGTGTAGAGTGTATGAAATAGTGTATGGTATAGAGTGTATGATATAGATTGTAGGGTATAGAGTGTAGGGTATAGAGTGTAGAATGTAGGGTATAGAGTGAAGAGTGTAGGGTATAGAGTGTAGGGTATAGAGTTTAGAGTGTAGGGTATACAGTGTAGGGTACAGAGTGTAGAGTGTATGGTATAGAGTGTAGGGGATAGAGTGTATGGTATAGAGTGTATGGTATAGAGTGTAGGGTATAGAGTGTAGGGTATAGAGTGTAGAGTGTAGGGTATAGAGTGTAGGGTATAGAGTGTAGGGTATAGAGTGTAGGGTATAGAGCGTAGGGTGTAGGGTATAGAGTGTAGGGTATAGAGTGTAGGGTATAGAGTGTAGAGTGTAGGGTATAGAGTGTATGGTATAGAGTGTAGGGTATAGAGTGCAGGGTATAGAGTGTAGAGTGTAGGGTATAGAGTGTATGGTATAGAGTGTATGGTGTAGAGTGTATGGTATAGAGTTTAGGGTATAGAGTGTATGGTATAGAGTGTAGGGTATAGAGTGTAGAGTGTAGGGTATAGAGTGTAGGGTATAGAGTGTAGGGCATAGAGTGTAGGGTATAGATTGTAGGGTATAGAGTGTATAGTGTAGGGTATAGAGTGTAGGGTTTAGAGTGTATGGTATAGAGTGTAGGGAATAGAGTGTAGAGTGTATGGTATAGAGTGTAGGGTATAGAGTGTAGAGTGTAGGGTATAAAGTGTAGGGTATAGAGTGTAGGGTATAGAGTGTAGAGAGTAGGGTATAGAGTGTAGGGTATAAAGTGTAGGGTATAGAGTGTAGAGTGTAGGGATTAGAGTGTAGGGTATAGAGTGTAGGGTATAGAGTGTAGAATGTACGGTATAGAGTGTAGGGTATAGAGTATAGAGTGTAGGGTATAGAGTGTAGGGTATAGAGTGTAAAGTGTAGAGTGTAGGGTATAGAGTGTAGAGTGTAGGGTATAGAGTGTAGAGTGTAGGGTATAGAGTGTAGGGTATAGAGTGCATGGAATAGAGTGTAGAGTGTAGGGTATAGAGTGTAGGGTATAAAGTGTATGGTATAGAGTGTAGGGTATAGAGTGTAGGGTATAGAGTGTAGAGTGTAGGGATTAGACTGTAGGGTATAGAGTGTAGGGTATAGAATGTATGGAATAGAGTATAGGGTATATAGTATAGAGTGTAGGGTATAGAGTGTAGGGTATAGAGCGTAGGGTGTAGGGTATAGAGTGTAGGGTATAGAGTGTAGGGTATAGAGTGTAGAGTGTAGGGTATAGAGTGTATGGTATAGAGTGTAGGGTATAGAGTGTAGGGTATAGAGTGTAGAGTGTAGGGTATAGAGTGTAGGGTATAGAGTGTAGGGTATAGAGTGTAGGGTATAGAGTGTAGAGTGTAGGGTATAGAATGTAGGGTATAGAGTGTAGGGTATAGAGTGTAGGGTATAGAGTGTAGAGTGTAGGGTATAGAGTGTAGGGTATGGAGTGTAGGGTATAGAATGTAGGGTATAGAGTGTAGAGTGTAGGGATTAGAGTGTATGGTATAGAGTGTAGGGTATAGAGTGTAGAGTATAGGGTATAGAGTGTAGAGTATGGAGTGTAGAGTATAGAGTGTAGGCTATAGAGTGTAGAGTGTAGGGATTAGAGTGTAGGGCATAGATTGTAGGGCATAGAGTGTATAGTGTAGGGTATAGAGTGTAGGGTATAGAGTGTAGGGTATAGAGTGTAGGGTATAGAGTGTAGAGTGTAGGGTATAGAGTGTAGAGTGTAGGGTATAGAGTGTAGGGTATAGAGTGCATGGAATAGAGTGTAGAGTGTAGGGTATAGCGTGTAGGGTATAAAGTGTATGGTATAGAGTGTAGGGTATAGAGTGTAGGGTATAGAGTGTAGGGATTAGACTGTAGGGTATAGAGTGTAGGGTATAGAATGTATGGAATAGAGTATAGGGTATAGAGTATAGAGTGTAGGGTATAGAGTGTAGGGTATAGAGCGTAGGGTGTAGGGTATAGAGTGTAGGGTATAGAGTGTAGAGTGTAGGGTATAGAGTGTAGGGTATAGAGTGTAGAGAGTAGGGTATAGACTGTAGGGTATAAAGTGTAGGGTATAGAGTGTAGAGTGTAGGGATTAGAGTGTAGGGTATAGAGTGTAGGGTATAGAGTGTAGAATGTACGGTATAGAGTGTAGGGTATAGAGTATAGAGTGTAGGGTATAGAGTGTAGGGTATAGAGTGTAAAGTGTAGAGTGTAGGGTATAGAGTGTAGAGTGTAGGGTATAGAGTGTAGGGTATAGAGTGCATGGAATAGAGTGTAGAGTGTAGGGTATAGAGTGTAGGGTATAAAGTGTATGGTATAGAGTGTAGGGTATAGAGTGTAGGGTATAGAGTGTAGAGCGTAGGGATTAGACTGTAGGGTATAGAGTGTAGGGTATAGAATGTATGGAATAGAGTATAGGGTATAGAGTATAGAGTGTAGGGTATAGAGTGTAGGGTATAGAGCGTAGGGTGTAGGGTATAGAGTGTAGGGTATAGAGTGTAGGGTATAGAGTGTAGAGTGTAGGGTATAGAGTGTATGGTATAGAGTGTAGGGTATAGAGTGCAGAGTATAGAGTGTAGAGTGTAGGGTATAGAGTGTATGGTATAGAGTGTAGGGTATAGAGTGTAGAGTGTATGGTATAGAGTTTAGGGTATAATGTGTATGGTATAGAGTGTAGGGTATAGAGTGTAGAGTGTGGGGTATAGAGTGTAGGGTATAGAGTGTAGGGCATAGAGTGTAGGGTATAGATTGTAGGGTATAGAGTGTATAGTGTAGGGTATAGAGTGTAGGGTTTAGAGTGTATGGTATAGAGTGTAGGGAATAGAGTGTAGAGTGTATGGTATAGAGTGTAGGGTATAGAGTGTAGAGTGTAGGGTATAAAGTGTAGGGTATAGAGTGTAGGGTATAGAGTGTAGAGAGCAGGGTATAGAGTGTAGGGTATAAAGTGTAGGGTATAGAGTGTAGAGTGTAGGGATTAGAGTGTAGGGTATAGAGTGTAGGGTATAGAGTGTAGAATGTTCGGTATAGAGTGTAGGGTATAGAGTATAGAGTGTAGGGTATAGAGTGTAGGGTATAGAGTGTAAAGTGTAGAGTGTAGGGTATAGAGTGTAGAGTGTAGGGTATAGAGTGTAGGGTATAGAGTGTATGGAATAGAGTGTAGGGTATAGTGTGTAGAGTGTAGGGTATAGAGTGTAGGGTATAGAGCGTAGGGTGTAGGGTATAGAGTGTAGGGTATAGAGTGTAGGGTATAGAGTGTAGAGTGTAGGGTATAGAGTGTATGGTATAGAGTGTAGGGTATAGAGTGTAGAGTGTAGGGTATAGAGTGTATGGTATAGAGTGTAGGGTGTAGAGTGTAGGGTATAGAGTGTAGAGTGTAGGCTATAGAGTGTAGAGTGTAGGGTATAGAGTGTAGAGTGTATGGGATAGAATGTAGGGGATAGAGTGTATGGTATAGAGTGTATGGTATAAAGTGTAGGGTATAGAGTGTAGGGTATAGAATGTAGAGTGTAGGGTATAGAGTGTAGGGTATAGAGTGTAGAGTGTAGGGTATAGAGTGTAGGGTATAGAGTGTAGAGTGTATGAAATAGTGTATGGTATAGAGTGTATGATATAGATTGTAGGGTATAGAGTGTAGGGTATAGAGTGTAGAATGTAGGGTATAGAGTGAAGAGTGTAGGGTATAGAGTGTAGGGTATAGAGTTTAGAGTGTAGGGTATACAGTGTAGGGTACAGAGTGTAGAGTGTATGGTATAGAGTGTAGGGGATAGAGTGTATGGTATAGAGTGTATGGTATAGAGTGTAGGGTATAGAGTGTAGGGTATAGAGTGTAGAGTGTAGGGTATAGAGTGTAGGGTATAGAGTGTAGGGTATAGAGTGTAGGGTATAGAGCGTAGGGTGTAGGGAATAGAGTGTAGGGTATAGAGTGTAGGGTATAGAGTGTAGAGTGTAGGGTATAGAGTGTATGGTATAGAGTGTAGGGTATAGAGTGCAGGGTATAGAGTGTAGAGTGTAGGGTATAGAGTGTATGGTATAGAGTGTATGGTGTAGAGTGTATGGTATAGAGTTTAGGGTATAGAGTGTATGGTATAGAGTGTAGGGTATAGAGTGTAGAGTGTAGGGTATAGAGTGTAGGGTATAGAGTGTAGGGCATAGAGTGTAGGGTATAGATTGTAGGGTATAGAGTGTATAGTGTAGGGTATAGAGTGTAGGGTTTAGAGTGTATGGTATAGATTGTAGGGAATAGAGTGTAGAGTGTATGGTATAGAGTGTAGGGTATAGAGTGTAGAGTGTAGGGTATAAAGTGTAGGGTATAGAGTGTAGGGTATAGAGTGTAGAGAGTAGGGTATAGAGTGTAGGGTATAAAGTGTAGGGTATAGAGTGTAGAGTGTAGGGATTAGAGTGTAGGGTATAGAGTGTAGGGTATAGAGTGTAGAATGTACGGTATAGAGTGTAGGGTATAGAGTATAGAGTGTAGGGTATAGAGTGTAGGGTATAGAGTGTAAAGTGTAGAGTGTAGGGTATAGAGTGTAGAGTGTAGGGTATAGAGTGTAGAGTGTAGGGTATAGAGTGTAGGGTATAGAGTGCATGGAATAGAGTGTAGAGTGTAGGGTATAGAGTGTAGGGTATAAAGTGTATGGTATAGAGTGTAGGGTATAGAGTGTAGGGTATAGAGTGTAGAGTGTAGGGATTAGACTGTAGGGTATAGAGTGTAGGGTATAGAATGTATGGAATAGAGTATAGGGTATAGAGTATAGAGTGTAGGGTATAGAGTGTAGGGTATAGAGCGTAGGGTGTAGGGTATAGAGTGTAGGGTATAGAGTGTAGGGTATAGAGTGTAGAGTGTAGGGTATAGAGTGTATGGTATAGAGTGTAGGGTATAGAGTGCAGGGTATAGAGTGTAGAGTGTAGGGTATAGAGTGTAGGGTATAGAGTGTATGGTGTAGAGTGTATGGTATAGAGTTTAGGGTATAGAGTGTATGGTATAGAGTGTAGGGTATAGAGTGTAGGGTATAGATTGTAGGGTATAGAGTGTATAGTGTAGGGTATAGAGTGTAGGGTTTAGAGTGTATGGTATAGAGTGTAGGGAATAGAGTGTAGAGTGTATGGTATAGAGTGTAGGGTATAGAGTGTAGAGTGTAGGGTATAAAGTGTAGGGTATAGAGTGTAGGGTATAGAGTGTAGAGAGTAGGGTATAGAGTGTAGGGTATAAAGTGTAGGGTATAGAGTGTAGAGTGTAGGGATTAGAGTGTAGGGTATAGAGTGTAGGGTATAGAGTGTAGAATGTACGGTATAGAGTGTAGGGTATAGAGTATAGTGTCGGGTATAGAGTGTAGGGTATAGAGTGTAAAGTGTAGAGTGTAGGGTGTAGAGTGTAGGGTATAGAGTGTAGGGTATAGAGTGTATGGAATAGAGTGTAGGGTATAGTGTGTAGAGTGTAGGGTATAGAGTGTAGGGTATAGAGCGTAGGGTGTAGGGTATAGAGTGTAGGGTATAGAGTGTAGGGTATAGAGTGTAGAGTGTAGGGTATAGAGTGTATGGTATAGAGTGTAGGGTGTAGAGTGTAGGGTATAGAATGTAGAGTGTAGGGTATAGAGTGTAGAGTGTAGGGTATAGAGTGTAGAGTGTATGGTATAGAGTGTAGGGGATAGAGTGTATGGTATAGAGTGTATGGTGTAAAGTGTAGGGTATAGAGTGTAGGGTATAGAGTTTAGAGTGTAGGGTATACAGTGTAGGGTATAGAGTGTAGATTGTATGGTATAGAGTGTAAGGGATAGAGTGTATGGTATAGACTGTATGGTATAGAGTGTAGGGTATAGAGTGTAGGGTATAGAGTGTAGAGTGTAGGGTATAGTGTGTAGGGTATAGAGTGTAGGGTATAGAGTGTAGGGTATAGAGCGTAGGGTGTAGGGTATAGAGTGTAGGGTATAGAGTGTAGAGTGTAGGGTATAGAGTGTATGGTATAGAGTGTAGGGTATAGAGTGCAGGGTATAGAGTGTAGAGTGTAGGGTATAGAGTGTAGGGTATAGAGTGTAGGGCATAGAGTGTAGGGTATAGAGTGTCTTCCTGGAGCAGAACAATATCATAGGGTATAAAGTGTAGGGTATAGAGTGTAGAGTGTAGGGATTAGAGTGTAGGGTATAGAGTGTAGGGTATAGAGTGTAGAATGTACGGTATAGAGTGTAGGGTATAGAGTATAGAGTGTAGGGTATAGAGTGTAGGGTATAGAGTGTAAAGTGTAGAGTGTAGGGTATAGAGTGTAGAGTGTAGGGTATAGAGTGTAGAGTGTAGGGTATAGAGTGTAGGGTATAGAGCGTAGGGTGTAGGGTATAGAGTGTAGGGTATAGAGTGTAGGGTATAGAGTGTAGAGTGTAGGGTATAGAGTGTATGATATAGAGTGTAGGGTTTAGAGTGCAGGGTATAGAGTGTAGAGTGTAGGGTATAGAGTGTATGGTATAGAGTGTATGGTGTAGAGTGTATGGTATAGAGTTTAGGGTATAGAGTGTATGGTATAGAGTGTAGGGTATAGAGTGTAGAGTGTAGGGTATAGAGTGTAGGGTATAGAGTGTAGGGCATAGAGTGTAGGGTATAGATTGTAGGGTATAGAGTGTATAGTGTAGGGTATAGAGTGTAGGGTTTAGAGTGTATGGTATAGAGTGTAGGGAATAGAGTGTAGAGTGTATGGTATAGAGTGTAGGGTATAGAGTGTAGAGTGTAGGGTATAAAGTGTAGGGTATAGAGTGTAGGGTATAGAGTGTAGAGAGTAGGGTATAGAGTGTAGGGTATAAAGTGTAGGGTATAGAGTGTAGAGTGTAGGGATTAGAGTGTAGGGTATAGAGTGTAGGGTATAGAGTGTAGAATGTACGGTATAGAGTGTAGGGTATAGAGTATAGAGTGTAGGGTATAGAGTGTAGGGTATAGAGTGTAAAGTGTAGAGTGTAGGGTATAGAGTGTAGAGTGTAGGGTATAGAGTGTAGGGTATAGAGTGCATGGAATAGAGTGTAGAGTGTAGGGTATAGAGTGTAGGGTATAAAGTGTATGGTATAGAGTGTAGGGTATAGAGTGTAGGGTATAGAGTGTAGAGCGTAGGGATTAGACTGTAGGGTATAGAGTGTAGGGTATAGAATGTATGGAATAGAGTATAGGGTATAGAGTATAGTGTGTAGGGTATAGAGTGTAGGGTATAGAGCGTAGGGTGTAGGGTATAGAGTGTAGGGTATAGAGTGTAGGGTATAGAGTGTAGAGTGTAGGGTATAGAGTGTATGGTATAGAGTGTAGGGTATAGAGTGCAGAGTATAGAGTGTAGAGTGTAGGGTATAGAGTGTATGGTATAGAGTGTATGGTGTAGAGTGTATGGTATAGAGTTTAGGGTATAATGTGTATGGTATAGAGTGTAGGGTATAGAGTGTAGAGTGTGGGGTATAGAGTGTAGGGTATAGAGTGTAGGGCATAGAGTGTAGGGTATAGATTGTAGGGTATAGAGTGTATAGTGTAAGGTATAGAGTGTAGGGTTTAGAGTGTATGGTATAGAGTGTAGGGAATAGAGTATAGAGTGTATGGTATAGAGTGTAGGGTATAGAGTGTAGAGTGTAGGGTATAAAGTGTAGGGTATAGAGCGTAGGGTGTAGGGTATAGAGTGTAGAGTATAGAGTGTAGGGTATAGAGTGTAGGGTATAGAGCGTAGGGTGTAGGGTATAGAGTGTAGGGTATAGAGTGTACGGTATAGAGTGTAGAGTGTAGGGTATAGAGTGTATGGTATAGAGTGTAGGGTTTAGAGTGCAGGGTATAGAGTGTAGAGTGTAGGGTATAGAGTGTATGGTATAGAGTGTATGGTGTAGAGTGTATGGTATAGAGTTTAGGGTATAGAGTGTATGGTATAGAGTGTAGGGTATAGAGTGTAGAGTGTAGGGTATAGAGTGTAGGGTATAGAGTGTAGGGCATAGAGTGTAGGGTATAGATTGTAGGGTATAGAGTGTATAGTGTAGGGTATAGAGTGTAGGGTTTAGAGTGTATGGTATAGAGTGTAGGGAATAGAGTGTAGAGTGTATGGTATAGAGTGTAGGGTATAGAGTGTAGAGTGTAGGGTATAAAGTGTAGGGTATAGAGTGTAGGGTATAGAGTGTAGAGAGTAGGGTATAGAGTGTAGGGTATAAAGTGTAGGGTATAGAGTGTAGAGTGTAGGGATTAGAGTGTAGGGTATAGAGTGTAGGGTATAGAGTGTAGAATGTACGGTATAGAGTGTAGGGTATAGAGTATAGAGTGTAGGGTATAGAGTGTAGGGTATAGAGTGTAAAGTGTAGAGTGTAGGGTATAGAGTGTAGAGTGTAGGGTATAGAGTGTAGGGTATAGAGTGCATGGAATAGAGTGTAGAGTGTAGGGTATAGAGTGTAGGGTATAAAGTGTATGGTATAGAGTGTAGGGTATAGAGTGTAGGGTATAGAGTGTAGAGCGTAGGGATTAGACTGTAGGGTATAGAGTGTAGGGTATAGAATGTATGGAATAGAGTATAGGGTATAGAGTATAGAGTGTAGGGTATAGAGTGTAGGGTATAGAGCGTAGGGTGTAGGGTATAGAGTGTAGGGTATAGAGTGTAGGGTATAGAGTGTAGAGTGTAGGGTATAGAGTGTATGGTATAGAGTGTAGGGTATAGAGTGCAGAGTATAGAGTGTAGAGTGTAGGGTATAGAGTGTATGGTATAGAGTGTATGGTGTAGAGTGTATGGTATAGAGTTTAGGGTATAATGTGTATGGTATAGAGTGTAGGGTATAGAGTGTAGAGTGTGGGGTATAGAGTGTAGGGTATAGAGTGTAGGGCATAGAGTGTAGGGTATAGATTGTAGGGTATAGAGTGTATAGTGTAGGGTATAGAGTGTAGGGTTTAGAGTGTATGGTATAGAGTGTAGGGAATAGAGTATAGAGTGTATGGTATAGAGTGTAGGGTATAGAGTGTAGAGTGTAGGGTATAAAGTGTAGGGTATAGAGTGTAGGGTATAGAGTGTAGAGAGTAGGGTATAGAGTGTAGGGTATAGAGTGTAGGGCATAGAGTGTAGGGTATAGATTGTAGGGTATAGAGTGTAGAGTGTAGGGTATAGAGTGTAGGGTATAGAGTGTAGGGCATAGAGTGTAGGGTATAGATTGTAGGGTATAGAGTGTATAGTGTAGGGTATAGAGTGTAGGGTTTAGAGTGTATGGTATAGAGTGTAGGGAATAGAGTGTAGAGTGTATGGTATAGAGTGTAGGGTATAGAGTGTAGAGTGTAGGGTATAGAGTGTATGGTATAGAGTGTAGGGTATAGAGTGCAGAGTATAGAGTGTAGAGTGTAGGGTATAGAGTGTATGGTATAGAGTGTATGGTGTAGAGTGTATGGTATAGAGTTTAGGGTATAATGTGTAGGGTATAGAGTGTAGAGTGTGGGGTATAGAGCGTAGGGTATAGAGTGTAGGGCATAGAGTGTAGGGTATAGATTGTAGGGTATAGAGTGTATAGTGTAGGGTATAGAGTGTAGGGTTTAGAGTGTATGGTATAGAGTGTAGGGAATAGAGTGTAGAGTGTATGGTATAGAGTGTAGGGTATAGAGTGTAGAGTGTAGGGTATAAAGTGTAGGGTATAGAGTGTAGGGTATAGAGTGTAGGGTATAGAGTGTAGAGAGTAGGGTGTAGAGTGTATGGTATAGAGTTTAGGGTATAGAGTGTATGGTATAGAGTGTAGGGTATAGAGTGTAGAGTGTAGGGTATAGAGTGTAGGGTATAGAGTGTAGGGCATAGAGTGTAGGGTATAGATTGTAGGGTATAGAGTGTATAGTGTAGGGTATAAAGTGTAGGGTATAGAGTGTAGGGTATAGAGTGTAGAGAGTAGGGTATAGAGTGTAGGGTATAAAGTGTAGGGTATAGAGTGTAGAGTGTAGGGATTAGAGTGTAGGGTATAGAGTGTAGGGTATAGAGTGTAGAATGTACGATATAGAGTGTAGGGTATAGAGTATAGAGTGTAGGGTATAGAGTGTAGGGTATAGAGTGTAAAGTGTAGAGTGTAGGGTATAGAGTGTAGAGTGTTGGGTATAGAGTGTAGGGTATAGAGTGTATGGAATAGAGTGTAGAGTGTAGGGTATAGAGTGTAGGGTATAAAGTGTATGGTATAGAGTATAGGGTATAGAGTGTAGGGTATAGAGTGTAGAGCGTAGGGATTAGACTGTAGGGTATAGAGTGTAGGGTATAGAATGTATGGAATAGAGTATAGGGTATAGAGTATAGAGTGTAGGGTATAGAGTGTAGGGTATAGAGCGTAGGGTGTAGGGTATAGAGTGTAGGGTATAGAGTGTAGGGTATAGAGTGTAGAGTGTAGGGTATAGAGTGTATGGTATAGAGTGTAGGGTATAGAGTGCAGAGTATAGAGTGTAGAGTGTAGGGTATAGAGTGTATGGTATAGAGTGTATGGTGTAGAGTGTATGGTATAGAGTTTAGGGTATAATGTGTATGGTATAGAGTGTAGGGTATAGAGTGTAGAGTGTGGGGTATAGAGTGTAGGGTATAGAGTGTAGGGCATAGAGTGTAGGGTATAGATTGTAGGGTATAGAGTGTATAGTGTAGGGTATAGAGTGTAGGGTTTAGACTGTATGGTATAGAGTGTAGGGAATAGAGTGTAGAGTGTATGGTATAGAGTGTAGGGTATAGAGTGTAGAGTGTAGGGTATAAAGTGTAGGGTATAGAGTGTAGGGTATAGAGTGTAGGGTATAGAGTGTAGAGAGTAGGGTATAGAATGTAGGGTATAAAGTGTAGGGTATAGAGTGTAGAGTGTAGGGATTAGAGTGTAGGGTATAGAGTGTAGGGTATAGAGTGTAGAATGTTCGGTATAGAGTGTAGGGTATAGAGTATAGAGTGTAGGGTATAGAGTGTAGGGTATAGAGTGTAAAGTGTAGAGTGTAGGGTATAGAGTGTAGAGTGTAGGGTATAGAGTGTAGGGTATAGAGTGTATGGAATAGAGTGTAGGGTATAGTGTGTAGATTGTAGGGTATAGAGTGTAGGGTATAGAGCGTAGGGTGTAGGGTATAGAGTGTAGGGTATAGAGTGTAGGGTATAGAGTGTAGAGTGTAGGGTATAGAGTGTATGGTATAGAGTGTAGGGTATAGAGTGTAGAGTGTAGGGTATAGAGTGTATGGTATAGAGTGTAGGGTGTAGAGTGTAGGGTGTAGAGTGTAGGGTATAGAGTGTAGAGTGTAGGGTATAGAGTGTAGAGTGTATGGGATAGAATGTAGGGGATAGAGTGTATGGTATAGAGTGTATGGTATAAAGTGTAGGGTATAGAGTGTAGGGTATAGAGTGTAGAGTGTAGGGTATAGAGTGTAGGGTATAGAGTGTAGAGTGTAGGGTATAGAGTGTAGGGTATAGAGTGTAGAGTGTAGGGTATAGAGTGTAGGGTATAGAGTGCATGGAATAGAGTGTAGAGTGTAGGGTATAGAGTGTAGAGTGTAGGGTATAGAGTGTATGGTATAGAGTGTATGGTGTAGAGTGTATGGTATAGAGTTTAGGGTATAATGTGTGTGGTATAGAGTGTAGGGTATAGAGTGTAGAGTGTGGGGTATAGAGTGTAGGGTATAGAGTGTAGGGCATAGAGTGTAGGGTATAGATTGTAGGGTATAGAGTGTATAGTGTAGGGTATAGAGTGTAGGGTTTAGAGTGTATGGTATAGAGTGTAGGGAATAGAGTGTAGAGTGTATGGTATAGAGTGTAGGGTATAGAGTGTAGAGTGTAGGGTATAAAGTGTAGGGTATAGATTGTAGGGTATAGAGTGTAGGGTATAGAGTGTAGAGAGTAGGGTGTAGAGTGTATGGTATAGAGTTTAGGGTATAGATTGTAGGGTATAGAGTGTATAGTGTAGGGTATAGAGTGTAGGGTTTAGAGTGTATGGTATAGAGTGTAGGGAATAGAGTGTAGAGTGTATGGTATAGAGTGTAGGGTATAGAGTGTAGAGTGTAGGGTATAAAGTGTAGGGTATAGAGTGTAGGGTATAGAGTGTAGAGAGTAGGGTATAGAGTGTAGGGTATAAAGTGTAGGGTATAGAGTGTAGAGTGTAGGGTATAGAGTGTAGGGTTTAGAGTGTATGGTATAGAGTGTAGGGAATAGAGTGTAGAGTGTATGGTATAGAGTGTAGGGTATAGAGTGTAGAGTGTAGGGTATAAAGTGTAGGGTATAGAGTGTAGGGTATAGAGTGTAGAGAGTAGGGTATAGAGTGTAGGGTATAAAGTGTAGGGTATAGAGTGTAGAGTGTAGGGATTAGAGTGTAGGGTATAGAGTGTAGGGTATAGAGTGTAGAATGTATGGTATAGAGTGTAGGGTATAGAGTATAGAGTGTAGGGTATAGAGTGTAGGGTATAGAGTGTAAAGTGTAGAGTGTAGGGTATAGAGTGTAGAGTGTAGGGTATAGAGTGTAGGGTATAGAGTGCATGGAATAGAGTGTAGAGTGTAGGGTATAGAGTGTAGGGTATAAAGTGTATGGTAAAGAGTGTAGGGTAAAGAGTGTAGGGTATAGAGTGTAGAGCGTAGGGATTAGACTGTAGGGTATAGAGTGTAGGGTATAGAATGTATGGAATAGAGTATAGGGTATAGAGTATAGAGTGTAGGGTATAGAGTGTAGGGTATAGAGCGTAGGGTGTAGGGTATAGAGTGTAGGGTATAGAGTGTAGGGTATAGAGTGTAGAGTGTAGGGTATAGAGTGTATGATATAGAGTGTAGGGTATAGAGTGCAGAGTATAGAGTGTAGGGTATAGAGTGTATGGTATAGAGTGTATGGTGTAGAGTGTATGGTATAGAGTTTAGGGTATAATGTGTATGGTATAGAGTGTAGGGTATAGAGTGTAGAGTGTGGGGTATAGAGTGTAGGGTATAGAGTGTAGGGCATAGAGTGTAGGGTATAGAGTGTAGAGTGTAGGGTATAGAGTGTAGGGTATAGAGTGTAGAGTGTAGGGTATAGAGTGTAGGGTATAGAGTGTAGAGTGTAGGGTATAGAGTGTAGGGTATAGAGTGCATGGAATAGAGTGTAGAGTGTAGGGTATAGAGTGTAGAGTGTAGGGTATAGAGTGTATGGTATAGAGTGTATGGTGTAGAGTGTATGGTATAGAGTTTAGGGTATAATGTGTGTGGTATAGAGTGTAGGGTATAGAGTGTAGAGTGTGGGGTATAGAGTGTAGGGTATAGAGTGTAGGGCATAGAGTGTAGGGTATAGATTGTAGGGTATAGAGTGTATAGTGTAGGGTATAGAGTGTAGGGTTTAGAGTGTATGGTATAGAGTGTAGGGAATAGAGTGTAGAGTGTATGGTATAGAGTGTAAGGTATAGAGTGTAGAGTGTAGGGTATAAAGTGTAGGGTATAGATTGTAGGGTATAGAGTGTAGGGTATAGAGTGTAGAGAGTAGGGTGTAGAGTGTATGGTATAGAGTTTAGGGTATAGAGTGTATGGTATAGAGTGTAGGGTATAGAGTGTAGAGAGTAGGGTGTAGAGTGTATGGTATAGAGTTTAGGGTATAGAGTGTATGGTATAGAGTGTAGGGTATAGAGTGTAGAGTGTAGGGTATAGAGTGTAGGGTATAGAGTGTATGGCATAGAGTGTAGGGTATAGATTGTAGGGTATAGAGTGTATAGTGTAGGGTATAGAGTGTAGGGTTTAGAGTGTATGGTATAGAGTGTAGGGAATAGAGTGTAGAGTGTATGGTATAGAGTGTAGGGTATAGAGTGTAGAGTGTAGGGTATAAAGTGTAGGGTATAGAGTGTAGGGTATAGAGTGTAGAGAGTAGGGTATAGAGTGTAGGGTATAAAGTGTAGGGTATAGAGTGTAGAGTGTAGGGATTAGAGTGTAGGGTATAGAGTGTAGGGTATAGAGTGTAGAATGTACGGTATAGAGTGTAGGGTATAGAGTATAGAGTGTAGGGTATAGAGTGTAGGGTATAGAGTGTAAAGTGTAGAGTGTAGGGTATAGAGTGTAGAGTGTAGGGTATAGAGTGTAGGGTATAGAGTGCATGGAATAGAGTGTAGAGTGTAGGGTATAGAGTGTAGGGTATAAAGTGTATGGTAAAGAGTGTAGGGTAAAGAGTGTAGGGTATAGAGTGTAGAGCGTAGGGATTAGACTGTAGGGTATAGAGTGTAGGGTATAGAATGTATGGAATAGAGTATAGGGTATAGAGTATAGAGTGTAGGGTATAGAGTGTAGGGTATAGAGCGTAGGGAGTAGGGTATAGAGTGTAGGGTATAGAGTGTAGGGTATAGAGTGTAGAGTGTAGGGTATAGAGTGTATGGTATAGAGTGTAGGGTATAGAGTGCAGAGTATAGAGTGTAGGGTATAGAGTGTATGGTATAGAGTGTATGGTGTAGGGTGTATGGTATAGAGTTTAGGGTATAATGTGTATGGTATAGAGTGTAGGGTATAGAGTGTGGGGTATAGAGTGTAGGGAATAGAGTGTAGGGCATAGAGTGTAGGGTATAGATTGTAGGGTATAGAGTGTATAGTGTAGGGTATAGAGTGTAGGGTTTAGAGTGTATGGTATAGAGTGTAGGGAATAGAGTGTAGAGTGTATGGTATAGAGTGTAGGGTATAGAGTGTAGAGTGTAGGGTATAAAGTGTAGGGTATAGAGTGTAGGGTATAGAGTGTAGGGTATAGAGTGTAGAGAGTAGGGTATAGAGTGTAGGGTATAAAGTGTAGGGTATAAAGTGTAGAGTGTAGGGATTAGAGTGTAGGGTATAGAGTGTAGGGTATAGAGTGTAGAATGTTCGGTATAGAGTGCAGGGTATAGAGTATAGAGTGTAGGGTATAGAGTGTAGGGTATAGAGTGTAAAGTGTAGAGTGTAGGGTATAGAGTGTAGAGTGTAGGGTATAGAGTGTAGGGTATAGAGTGTATGGAATAGAGTGTAGGGTATAGTGTGTAGAGTGTAGGGTATAGAGTGTAGGGTATAGAGCGTAGGGTGTAGGGTATAGAGTGTAGGGTATAGAGTGTAGGGTATAGAGTGTAGAGTGTAGGGTATAGAGTGTATGGTATAGAGTGTAGGGTATAGAGTGTAGAGTGTAGGGTATAGAGTGTATGGTATAGAGTGTAGGGTGTAGAGTGTAGGGTATAGAGTGTAGTGTGTAGGGTATAGAGTGTAGAGTGTAGGGTATAGAGTGTAGGGCATAGAGTGTAGGGTATAGATTGTAGGGTATAGAGTGTATAGTGTAGGGTATAGAGTGTAGGGTTTAGAGTGTATGGTATAGAGTGTAGGGAATAGAGTGTAGAGTGTATGGTATAGAGTGTAAGGTATAGAGTGTAGAGTGTAGGGTATAAAGTGTAGGGTATAGATTGTAGGGTATAGAGTGTAGGGTATAGAGTGTAGAGAGTAGGGTGTAGAGTGTATGGTATAGAGTTTAGGGTATAGAGTGTATGGTATAGAGTGTAGGGTATAGAGTGTAGAGTGTAGGGTATAGAGTGTAGGGTATAGAGTGTATGGCATAGAGTGTAGGGTATAGATTGTAGGGTATAGAGTGTATAGTGTAGGGTATAGAGTGTAGGGTTTAGAGTGTATGGTATAGAGTGTAGGGAATAGAGTGTAGAGTGTATGGTATAGAGTGTAGGGTATAGAGTGTAGAGTGTAGGGTATAAAGTGTAGGGTATAGAGTGTAGGGTATAGAGTGTAGAGAGTAGGGTATAGAGTGTAGGGTATAAAGTGTAGGGTATAGAGTGTAGAGTGTAGGGATTAGAGTGTAGGGTATAGAGTGTAGGGTATAGAGTGTAGAATGTACGGTATAGAGTGTAGGGTATAGAGTATAGAGTGTAGGGTATAGAGTGTAGGGTATAGAGTGTAAAGTGTAGAGTGTAGGGTATAGAGTGTAGAGTGTAGGGTATAGAGTGTAGGGTATAGAGTGCATGGAATAGAGTGTAGAGTGTAGGGTATAGAGTGTAGGGTATAAAGTGTATGGTAAAGAGTGTAGGGTAAAGAGTGTAGGGTATAGAGTGTAGAGCGTAGGGATTAGACTGTAGGGTATAGAGTGTAGGGTATAGAATGTATGGAATAGAGTATAGGGTATAGAGTATAGAGTGTAGGGTATAGAGTGTAGGGTATAGAGCGTAGGGAGTAGGGTATAGAGTGTAGGGTATAGAGTGTAGGGTATAGAGTGTAGAGTGTAGGGTATAGAGTGTATGGTATAGAGTGTAGGGTATAGAGTGCAGAGTATAGAGTGTAGGGTATAGAGTGTATGGTATAGAGTGTATGGTGTAGGGTGTATGGTATAGAGTTTAGGGTATAATGTGTATGGTATAGAGTGTAGGGTATAGAGTGTGGGGTATAGAGTGTAGGGAATAGAGTGTAGGGCATAGAGTGTAGGGTATAGATTGTAGGGTATAGAGTGTATAGTGTAGGGTATAGAGTGTAGGGTTTAGAGTGTATGGTATAGAGTGTAGGGAATAGAGTGTAGAGTGTATGGTATAGAGTGTAGGGTATAGAGTGTAGAGTGTAGGGTATAAAGTGTAGGGTATAGAGTGTAGGGTATAGAGTGTAGGGTATAGAGTGTAGAGAGTAGGGTATAGAGTGTAGGGTATAAAGTGTAGGGTATAAAGTGTAGAGTGTAGGGATTAGAGTGTAGGGTATAGAGTGTAGGGTATAGAGTGTAGAATGTTCGGTATAGAGTGCAGGGTATAGAGTATAGAGTGTAGGGTATAGAGTGTAGGGTATAGAGTGTAAAGTGTAGAGTGTAGGGTATAGAGTGTAGAGTGTAGGGTATAGAGTGTAGGGTATAGAGTGTATGGAATAGAGTGTAGGGTATAGTGTGTAGAGTGTAGGGTATAGAGTGTAGGGTATAGAGCGTAGGGTGTAGGGTATAGAGTGTAGGGTATAGAGTGTAGGGTATAGAGTGTAGAGTGTAGGGTATAGAGTGTATGGTATAGAGTGTAGGGTATAGAGTGTAGAGTGTAGGGTATAGAGTGTATGGTATAGAGTGTAGGGTGTAGAGTGTAGGGTATAGAGTGTAGTGTGTAGGGTATAGAGTGTAGAGTGTAGGGTATAGAGTGTAGAGTGTATGGGATAGAATGTAGGGGATAGAGTGTATGGTATAGAGTGTATGGTATAAAGTGTAGGGTATAGAGTGTAGGGTATAGAGTGTAGAGTGTAGGGTATAGAGTGTAGGGTATAGAGTGTAGAGTGTAGGGTATAGAGTGTAGGGTATAGAGTGTAGAGTGTATGATATAGTGTATGGTATAGAGTGTATGATATAGATTGTAGGGTATAGAGTGTAGAATGTAGGGTATAGAGTGAAGAGTGTAGGGTATAGAGTGTAGGGGTATAGAGTTTAGAGTGTAGGGTATACAGTGTAGGGTATAGAGTGTAGAGTGTATGGTATAGAATGTAGGGGATAGAGTGTATGGTATAGAGTGTAGGGTATAGAGTGCAGAGTATAGAGTGTAGAGTGTAGGGTATAGAGTGTATGGTATAGAGTGTATGGTGTAGAGTGTATGGTATAGAGTTTAGGGTATAATGTGTATGGTATAGAGTGTAGGGTATAGAGTGTAGAGTGTGGGGTATAGAGTGTAGGGTATAGAGTGTAGGGCATAGAGTGTAGGGTATAGATTGTAGGGTATAGAGTGTATAGTGTAGGGTATAGAGTGTAGGGTTTAGAGTGTATGGTATAGAGTGTAGGGAATAGAGTGTAGAGTGTATGGTATAGAGTGTAGGGTATAGAGTGTAGAGTGTAGGGTATAAAGTGTAGGGTATAGAGTGTAGGGTATAGAGTGTAGGGTATAGAGTGTAGAGAGTAGGGTATAGAATGTAGGGTATAAAGTGTAGGGTATAGAGTGTAGAGTGTAGGGATTAGAGTGTAGGGTATAGAGTGTAGGGTATAGAGTGTAGAATGTTCGGTATAGAGTGTAGGGTATAGAGTATAGAGTGTAGGGTATAGAGTGTAGGGTATAGAGTGTAAAGTGTAGAGTGTAGGGTATAGAGTGTAGAGTGTAGGGTATAGAGTGTAGGGTATAGAGTGTATGGAATAGAGTGTAGGGTATAGTGTGTAGATTGTAGGGTATAGAGTGTAGGGTATAGAGCGTAGGGTGTAGGGTATAGAGTGTAGGGTATAGAGTGTAGGGTATAGAGTGTAGAGTGTAGGGGATAGAGTGTATGGTATAGAGTGTATGGTATAAAGTGTATGGTATAGAGTGTATGGTATAGAGTGTAGGGTGTAGAGTGTAGGGTATAGAGTGTAGAGTGTAGGGTATAGAGTGTAGAGTGTAGGGTATAGAGTGTAGAGTGTATGGGATAGAATGTAGGGGATAGAGTGTATGGTATAGAGTGTATGGTATAAAGTGTAGGGTATAGAGTGTAGGGTATAGAGTGTAGAGTGTAGGGTATAGAGTGTAGGGTATAGAGTGTAGAGTGTAGGGTATAGAGTGTAGGGTATAGAGTGTAGAGTGTAGGGTATAGAGTGTAGGGTATAGAGTGCATGGAATAGAGTGTAGAGTGTAGGGTATAGAGTGTAGAGTGTAGGGTATAGAGTGTATGGTATAGAGTGTATGGTGTAGAGTGTATGGTATAGAGTTTAGGGTATAATGTGTGTGGTATAGAGTGTAGGGTATAGAGTGTAGAGTGTGGGGTATAGAGTGTAGGGTATAGAGTGTAGGGCATAGAGTGTAGGGTATAGATTGTAGGGTATAGAGTGTATAGTGTAGGGTATAGAGTGTAGGGTTTAGAGTGTATGGTATAGAGTGTAGGGAATAGAGTGTAGAGTGTATGGTATAGAGTGTAGGGTATAGAGTGTAGAGTGTAGGGTATAAAGTGTAGGGTATAGATTGTAGGGTATAGAGTGTAGGGTATAGAGTGTAGAGAGTAGGGTGTAGAGTGTATGGTATAGAGTTTAGGGTATAGAGTGTATGGTATAGAGTGTAGGGTATAGAGTGTAGAGTGTAGGGTATAGAGTGTAGGGTATAGAGTGTAGGGCATAGAGTGTAGGGTATAGATTGTAGGGTATAGAGTGTATAGTGTAGGGTATAGAGTGTAGGGTTTAGAGTGTATGGTATAGAGTGTAGGGAATAGAGTGTAGAGTGTATGGTATAGAGTGTAGGGTATAGAGTGTAGAGTGTAGGGTATAAAGTGTAGGGTATAGAGTGTAGGGTATAGAGTGTAGAGAGTAGGGTATAGAGTGTAGGGTATAAAGTGTAGGGTATAGAGTGTAGAGTGTAGGGATTAGAGTGTAGGGTATAGAGTGTAGGGTATAGAGTGTAGAATGTACGGTATAGAGTGTAGGGTATAGAGTATAGAGTGTAGGGTATAGAGTGTAGGGTATAGAGTGTAAAGTGTAGAGTGTAGGGTATAGAGTGTAGAGTGTAGGGTATAGAGTGTAGGGTATAGAGTGCATGGAATAGAGTGTAGAGTGTAGGGTATAGAGTGTAGGGTATAAAGTGTATGGTAAAGAGTGTAGGGTAAAGAGTGTAGGTTATAGAGTGTAGAGCGTAGGGATTAGACTGTAGGGTATAGAGTGTAGGGTATAGAATGTATGGAATAGAGTATAGGGTATAGAGTATAGAGTGTAGGGTATAGAGTGTAGGGTATAGAGCGTAGGGTGTAGGGTATAGAGTGTAGGGTATAGAGTGTAGGGTATAGAGTGTAGAGTGTAGGGTATAGAGTGTATGGTATAGAGTGTAGGGTATAGAGTGCAGAGTATAGAGTGTAGGGTATAGAGTGTATGGTATAGAGTGTATGGTGTAGAGTGTATGGTATAGAGTTTAGGGTATAATGTGTATGGTATAGAGTGTAGGGTATAGAGTGTAGAGTGTGGGGTATAGAGTGTAGGGTATAGAGTGTAGGGCATAGAGTGTAGGGTATAGATTGTAGGGTATAGAGTGTATAGTGTAGGGTATAGAGTGTAGGGTTTAGAGTGTATGGTATAGAGTGTAGGGAATAGAGTGTAGAGTGTATGGTATAGAGTGTAGGGTATAGAGTGTAGAGTGTAGGGTATAAAGTGTAGGGTATAGAGTGTAGGGTATAGAGTGTAGGGTATAGAGTGTAGAGAGTAGGGTATAGAGTGTAGGGTATAAAGTGTAGGGTATAAAGTGTAGAGTGTAGGGATTAGAGTGTAGGGTATAGAGTGTAGGGTATAGAGTGTAGAATGTTCGGTATAGAGTGCAGGGTATAGAGTATAGAGTGTAGGGTATAGAGTGTAGGGTATAGAGTGTAAAGTGTAGAGTGTAGGGTATAGAGTGTAGAGTGTAGGGTATAGAGTGTATGGAATAGAGTGTAGGGTATAGTGTGTAGAGTGTAGGGTATAGAGTGTAGGGTATAGAGCGTAGGGTGTAGGGTATAGAGTGTAGGGTATAGAGTGTAGGGTATAGAGTGTAGAGTGTAGGGTATAGAGTGTATGGTATAGAGTGTAGGGTATAGAGTATAGAGTGTAGGGTATAGAGTGTATGGTATAGA
The DNA here is from genome assembly GCF_032444005.1 of Ranitomeya imitator. Taxonomy (NCBI): domain Eukaryota; kingdom Metazoa; phylum Chordata; class Amphibia; order Anura; family Dendrobatidae; genus Ranitomeya; species Ranitomeya imitator. Next base: position 469,902 of record NW_027193292.1, on the reverse strand, counting down.
GTGTAGGGTGTAGAGTGTAGGGTATAGAGTGTAGTGTGTAGGGTATAGAGTGTAGAGTGTAGGGTATAGAGTGTAGAGTGTATGGGATAGAATGTAGGGGATAGAGTGTATGGTATAGAGTGTATGGTATAAAGTGTAGGGTATAGAGTGTAGGGTATAGAGTGTAGAGTGTAGGGTATAGAGTGTAGGGTATAGAGTGTAGAGTGTAGGGTATAGAGTGTAGGGTATAAAGTGTAGAGTGTATGATATAGTGTATGGTATAGAGTGTATGATATAGATTGTAGGGTATAGAGTGTAGAATGTAGGGTATAGAGTGAAGAGTGTAGGGTATAGAGTGTAGGGTATAGAGTTTAGAGTGTAGGGTATACAGTGTAGGGTATAGAGTGTAGAGTGTATGGTATAGAATGTAGGGGATAGAGTGTATGGTATAGAGTGTATGGTATAGAGTGTAGGGTATAGAGTGTAGGGTATAGAGTGTAGAGTGTAGGGTATAGAGTGTAGGGTATAGAGTGTAGGGTATAGAGCGTAGGGTGTAGGGTATAGAGTGTAGGGTATAGAGTGTAGGGTATAGAGTGTAGAGTGTAGGGTATAGAGTGTATGGTATAGAGTGTAGGGTATAGAGTGCAGGGTATAGAGTGTAGAGTGTAGGGTATAGAGTGTATGGTATAGATTGTATGGTGTAGAGTGTATGGTATAGAGTTTAGGGTATAGAGTGTATGGAATAGAGTGTAGGGTATAGTGTGTAGAGTGTAGGGTATAGAGTGTAGGGTATAGAGCGTAGGGTGTAGGGTATAGAGTGTAGGGTATAGAGTGTAGGGTATAGAGTGTAGAGTGTAGGGTATAGAGTGTATGGTATAGAGTGTAGGGTATAGAGTGTAGAGTGTAGGGTATAGAGTGTATGGTATAGAGTGTAGGGTGTAGAGTGTAGGGTATAGAGTGTAGTGTGTAGGGTATAGAGTGTAGAGTGTAGGGTATAGAGTGTAGAGTGTATGGGATAGAATGTAGGGGATAGAGTGTATGGTATAGAGTGTATGGTATAAAGTGTAGGGTATAGAGTGTAGGGTATAGAGTGTAGAGTGTAGGGTATAGAGTGTAGGGTATAGAGTGTAGAGTGTAGGGTATAGAGTGTAGGGTATAAAGTGTAGAGTGTATGATATAGTGTATGGTATAGAGTGTATGATATAGATTGTAGGGTATAGAGTGTAGAATGTAGGGTATAGAGTGAAGAGTGTAGGGTATAGAGTGTAGGGTATAGAGTTTAGAGTGTAGGGTATACAGTGTAGGGTATAGAGTGTAGAGTGTATGGTATAGAATGTAGGGGATAGAGTGTATGGTATAGAGTGTATGGTATAGAGTGTAGAGTATAGAGTGTAGGGTATAGAGTGTAGAGTGTAGGGTATAGAGTGTAGGGTATAGAGTGTAGGGTATAGAGCGTAGGGTGTAGGGTATAGAGTGTAGGGTATAGAGTGTAGGGTATAGAGTGTAGAGTGTAGGGTATAGAGTGTATGGTATAGAGTGTAGGGTATAGAGTGTAGGGTATAGAGTGTAGGGCATAGAGTGTAGGGCATAGAGTGTAGGGTATAGATTGTAGGGTATAGAGTGTATAGTGTATGGTATAGAGTTTAGGGTATAGAGTGTATGGTATAGAGTGTAGGGTATAGAGTGTAGGGTATAGAGTGTAGGGCATAGAGTGTAGGGTATAGATTGTAGGGTATAGAGTGTATAGTGTAGGGTATAGAGTGTAGGGTTTAGAGTGTATGGTATAGAGTGTAGGGAATAGAGTGTAGAGTGTATGGTAAAGAGTGTAGGGTATAGAGTGTAGAGTGTAGGGTATAAAGTGTAGGGTATAGAGTGTAGGGTATAGAGTGTAGAGAGTAGGGTATAGAGTGTAGGGTATAAAGTGTAGGGTATAGAGTGTAGAGTGTAGGGATTAGAGTGTAGGGTATATAGTGTAGGGTATAGAGTGTAGAATGTACGGTATAGAGTGTAGGGTATAGAGTATAGAGTGTAGGGTATAGAGTGTAGGGTATAGAGTGTAAAGTGTAGAGTGTAGGGTATAGAGTGTAGAGTGTAGGGTATAGAGTGTAGAGTGTAGGGTATAGAGTGTAGGGTATAGAGTGCATGGAATAGAGTGTAGAGTGTAGGGTATAGAGTGTAGGGTATAAAGTGTATGGTATAGAGTGTAGGGTATAGAGTGTAGGGTATAGAGTGTAGAGTGTAGGGATTAGACTGTAGGGTATAGAGTGTAGGGTATAGAATGTATGGAATAGAGTATAGGGTATAGAGTATAGAGTGTAGGGTATAGAGTGTAGGGTATAGAGCGTAGGGTGTAGGGTATAGAGTGTAGGGTATAGAGTGTAGGGTATAGAGTGTAGAGTGTAGGGTATAGAGTGTATAGTATAGAGTGTAGGGTATAGAGTGCAGGGTATAGAGTGTAGAGTGAAGGGTATAGAGTGTATGGTATAGAGTGTATGGTGTAGAGTGTATGGTATAGAGTTTAGGGTATAGAGTGTATGGTATAGAGTGTAGGGTATAGAGTGTAGGGTATAGATTGTAGGGTATAGAGTGTATAGTGTAGGGTATAGAGTGTAGGGTTTAGAGTGTATGGTATAGAGTGTAGGGAATAGAGTGTAGAGTGTATGGTATAGAGTGTAGGGTATAGAGTGTAGAGTGTAGGGTATAAAGTGTAGGGTATAGAGTGTAGGGTATAGAGTGTAGAGAGTAGGGTATAGAGTGTAGGGTAAAAAGTGTAGGGTATAGAGTGTAGAGTGTAGGGATTAGAGTGTAGGGTATAGAGTGTAGGGTATAGAGTGTAGAATGTACGGTATAGAGTGTAGGGTATAGAGTATAGTGTCGGGTATAGAGTGTAGGGTATAGAGTGTAAAGTGTAGAGTGTAGGGTATAGAGTGTAGGGTAGAGAGTGTAGGGTATAGAGTGTATGGAATAGAGTGTAGGGTATAGTGTGTAGAGTGTAGGGTATAGAGTGTAGGGTATAGAGCGTAGGGTGTAGGGTATAGAGTGTAGGGTATAGAGTGTAGAGTGTAGGGTATAGAGTGTATGGTATAGAGTGTAGGGTGTAGAGTGTAGGGTATAGAGTGTAGAGTGTAGGGTATAGAGTGTAGAGTGTAGGGTATAGAGTGTAGAGTGTATGGGATAGAGTGTAGGGGATAGAGTGTATGGTATAGAGTGTATGGTATAAAGTGTAGGGTATAGAGTTTAGAGTGTAGGGTATACAGTGTAGGGTATAGAGTGTAGAGTGTATGGTATAGAGTGTAGGGGATAGAGTGTATGGTATAGAGTGTATGGTATAGAGTGTAGGGTATACAGTGTAGGGTATAGAGTGTAGAGTGTAGGGTATAGAGTGTAGGGTATAGAGTGTAGGGTATAGAGTGTAGGGTATAGAGCGTAGGGTGTAGGGTATAGAGTGTAGGGTATAGAGTGTAGAGTGTAGGGTATAGAGTGTATGGTATAGAGTGTAGGGTATAGAGTGCAGGGTATAGAGTGTAGAGTGTAGGGTATAGAGTGTTTGGTATAGAGTGTATGGTGTAGAGTGTATGGTATAGAGTTTAGGGTATAGAGTGTATGGTATAGAGTGTAGGGTATAGAGTGTAGAGTGTAGGGTATAGAGTGTAGGGTATAGAGTGTAGGGCATAGAGTGTAGGGTATAGATTGTAGGGTATAGAGTGTATAGTGTAGGGTATAGAGTGTAGGGTTTAGAGTGTATGGTATAGAGTGTAGGGTATAGAGTGTAGAGTGTAGGGTATAAAGTGTAGGGTATAGAGTGTAGGGTATAGAGTGTAGAAAGTAGGGTATAGAGTGTAGGGTATAAAGTGTAGGGTATAGAGTGTAGAGTGTAGGGATTAGAGTGTAGGGTATAGAGTGTAGGGTATAGAGTGTAGAATGTACGGTATAGAGTGTAGGGTATAGAGTATAGAGTGTAGGGTATAGAGTGTAAAGTGTAGAGTGTAGGGTATAGAGTGTAGAGTGTAGGGTATAGAGTGTAGAGTGTAGGGTATAGAGTGTAGGGTATAGAGTGCATGGAATAGAGTGTAGAGTGTAGGGTATAGAGTGTAGGGTATAAAGTGTATGGTATAGAGTGAAGGGTATAGAGTGTAGAGTGTAGGGATTAGACTGTAGGGTATAGAGTGTAGGGTATAGAATGTATGGAATAGAGTATAGGGTATAGAGTATAGAGTGTAGGGTATAGAGTGTAGGGTATAGAGCGTAGGGTGTAGGGTTTAGAGTGTAGGGTATAGAGTGTAGGGTATAGAGTGTAGAGTGTAGGGTATAGAGTGTATGGTATAGAGTGTAGGGTATAGAGTGCAGGGTATAGAGTGTAGAGTGTAGGGTATAGAGTTAATGGTATAGAGTGTATGGTGTAGAGTGTATGGTATAGAGTTTAGGGTATAGAGTGTATGGTATAGAGTGTAGGGTATAGAGTGTAGAGTGTAGGGTATAGAGTGTAGGGTATAGAGTGTAGGGCATAGAGTGTAGGGTATAGATTGTAGGGTATAGAGTGTATAGTGTAGGGTATAGAGTGTAGGGTTTAGAGTGTATGGTATAGAGTGTAGGGAATAGAGTGTAGAGTGTATGGTATAGAGTGTAGGGTATAGAGTGTAGAGTGTAGGGTATAAAGTGTAGGGTATAGAGTGTAGAGAGTAGGGTATAGAGTGTAGGGTATAAAGTGTAGAGCATAGAGTGTAGAGTGTAGGGATTAGAGTGTAGGGTATAGAGTGTAGGGTATAGAGTGTAGAATGTACGGTATATAGTGTAGGGTATAGAGTATAGAGTGTAGGGTATAGAGTGTACGGTATAGAGTGTAAAGTGTAGAGTGTAGGGTATAGAGTGTAGAGTGTAGGGTATAGAGTGTAGGGTATAGAGTGTATGGAATAGAGTGTAGGGTATAGTGTGTAGAGTGTAGGGTATAGAGTGTAGGGTATAGAGTGTATGGAATAGAGTGTAGGGTATAGTGTGTAGAGTGTAGGGTATAGAGCGTAGGGTGTAGGGTATAGAGTGTAGGGTATAGAGTGTAGGGTATAGAGTGTAGAGTGTAGGGTATAGAGTGTATGGTATAGAGTGTAGGGTGTAGAGTGTAGGGTATAGAGTGTAGAGTGTAGGGTATAGAGTGTAGAGTGTAGGGTATAGAGTGTAGAGTGTATGGGATAGAGTGTAGGGGATAGAGTGTATGGTATAGAGTGTATGGTATAAAGTGTAGGGTATAGAGTGTAGGGTATAGAGTGTAGAGTGTAGGGTATAGAGTGTAGGGTATAGAGTGTAGAGTGTAGGGTATAGAGTGTAGGGTATAGAGTGTAGAGTGTATGATATAGTGTATTGTATAGAGTGTATGATATAGATTGTAGGGTATAGAGTGTAGGGTATAGAGTGTAGAGTGTAGGGTATAGAGTGAAGAGTGTAGGGTATAGAGTGTAGGGTATAGAGTTTAGAGTGTAGGGTATACAGTGTAGGGTATAGAGTGTAGAGTGTATGGTATAGAGTGTAGGGGATAGAGTGTATGGTATAGAGTGTATGGTATAGAGTGTAGGGTATAGAGTGTAGGGTATAGAGTGTAGAGTGTAGGGTATAGAGTGTAGGGTATAGAGTGTAGGGTATAGAGTGTAGGGTGTAGAGTGTAGGGTATAGAGTGTAGGGTATAGAGTGTAGGGTATAGAGTGTAGGGTATAGCAAGTAGGGTATAGAGTGTAGGGTATAGAGTGTAGGGTATAGAGTGTAGGGGATAAAGTGTAGAGTGTAGGGTATGGAGTGTAGGGTATAGAGTGTAGAGTATAGGGTATAAAGTGTAGAGAGTAGGGTATAGAGTGTAGGGTATAGAGTGTAGGTTATAGAGTGTAGGGTATAGAGTGTGGAGTGTAGGGTGTAGATTGTAGGTTATAGAGTGTACAGTGTAGGGTATAAAGTGTAGAGAGTAGGGTATAGAGTGTAGGGCTACACTCCATACCCTACACTCTACACCCTACACTTTATAGCTTACACTCTATACCCTACAATCTATACCCTAAACTCTATACCATACACTCTATACCCTACACTCTGTACCCTACACTCTATACTCTACACTCTACACCATACACTCTATACCCTACCCTCTATACCTTACACTCTATACCCTACACTTTACACAGTATACCCTACACTCTACACTCTATACCCTACACTCTATACCATACACTCTATACCCTACACTCTATACCCTACACTCTACACTCTATACCCTACACTCTATACCATACACTCTACACCCTACACTCTATACCCTACACTCTACACTCTATACACTACACTCTGTACCCTACACTCTATACCCTGCACTCTATACCATACACTCTGTACCCTACACTCTATACCTCACACTCTACACTATATCCCCTGCACTCTATACCATACACTCTACACTCTATACCCTACACTCTATATCCTACACTCTACACTCTATACCCTACACTCTATACCCTACACTCTACACTCTATACCCTACACTCTACACTCTATACCCTACACTCTATACCCTACAATCTATACCATACACTTTATACCATACACTCTATACCCTACACTCTATACCCTACACTCTACACTCTATACCCTACACTCTATACCCTACACTCTATACCCTACACTCTACACTTTATACCCTACACTCTACACTCTATACCCTACACTCTATACCCTACAATCTATACCATACACTCTATACCATACACTCTATCCCCTGCACTCTATACCATACATTCTACACTCTATACCCTACACTCTATACCCTACACTCTATACCCTACACTCTACACTCTATAACCTACACTCTATACCCTACACTCTACACTCTATACCCTACACTCTACACTCTATACCCTACACTCTATACCCTACAATCTATACCATACACTCTATACCATACACTCTATACCCTACACTCTATACCCTACACTCTATACCCTACACTCTATACCATGCACTCTATACCCTACACTCTATATCATACACTCTATAGCCTACACTCTATTCCCTACACTCTATACCATACACTCTATACCCTACACTCTATACCCTACTCTCTACACTCTATACCATACAATCTATACCCTACACTCTATACCCTACAATCTACACTCTATACCCTACAATCTATACACTACACTCTATACCCTACACTCTACCCTCTATACCCTACACTCTACACTCCATACCCTACACTCTATACCCTACACTCTACACTCTATACCCTACACTCTATACCCTACACTCTATACTCTATACCCTACACTCTACACTCTATACCCAACTCTCTAAACCCTACACTCTATACCCTACACTCTACACTCTATACCCTACACTCTATACCCTACACTCTACACTCTATTCCCTACACTCTACACTCTATACCCTACTCTCTAAACTCTACACTCTATACCCTACACTCTACACTCTATACCCTACACTCTATACCCTACACTCTACACTCTATACCCTACACTCTATACCCTACACTCTATACCCTACACTCTATACCCTACACTCTATACCCTACAATCTACACCCTACACTTTATAGCTTACACTCTATACCCTACACTCTATACCCTAAACTCTATACCATACACTCTATACCCTACACTCTATATCCTACACTCTACACCATACACTCTATACCCTACCCTCTATACCTTACACTCTATACCCTACACTCTACACAGTATACCCTACACTCTATACCCTACACTCTACACAGTATACCCTACACTCTATACCCTACACTCTACACTCTATACCCTACACTCTATACCCTACACTCTATACCCTACACTCTATACCCTACACTCTATACCCTACAATCTACACCCTACACTCTATATCCTACACTCTATACCCTACACTCTTCACCCTACACTTTATAGCTTACACTCTATACCCTACACTCTATACCCTACACTCTATACCCTACACTCTATATCCTACACTCTATACCCTACACTCTTCACCCTACACTTTATAGCTTACACTCTATACCCTACACTCTATACCATTCACTCTATACCCTACACTCTATACCCTACACTCTATACCCTACACTCTACACCATACACCATACACTCTATACCCTACCCTCTATACCTTACACTCTATACCCTACACTCTACACATTATACCCTACACTATATACCCTACACTCTACACTCTATACCCTACACTCTATACCATACACTCTATACCCTACACTCTATACCTTACACTCTACACTCTATACCCTACACTCTACACTCTACACCCTACACTATAGACTTTACACTCTATACTCTACACCCTACACTCTATACCCTACACTCTACACTCTATACCCTACACTCTATACCCTACACTCTATACCATACACTCTATCCCCTACACTCTATACCATACACTCTACACTCTATACCCTACACTGTATACCCTACACTCTAAACTCTATACCCTACACTCTATACCCTACACTCTACACTCTATACCCTACACTCTACACTCTATACCCTACACTCTATACCCTACAATCTATATCATACACTCTATACCATACACACTATACCATACACTCTACACTCTATACCCTACACTCTATACCCTACACTCTACACTCTATACCCTACACTCTATACCATACACTCTACACTCTATACCCTACACTCTACACTCAATACCCTACACTCTATACCCTACACTCTATACCCTACACTGTATACCCTACACTCTAAACTCTATACCCTACACTCTATACCCTACAGTCTACACTCTATACCCTACACTCTACACTCTATACCCTACACTCTATACCCTACAATCTATATCATACACTCTATACCATACACACTATACCATACACTCTACACTCTATACCCTACACTCTATACCCTACACTCTACACTCTATACCCTACACTCTATACCCTACACTCTACACTCTATACCCTACACTCTACACTCTACAATCTATACCCTACACTCTATACCCTACACTCTACACCCTACACTCTATACCCTACACTCTATACCCTACACTCTATACCCTACACTCTACACTCTATACCCTACACTCTATACCATACACTCTATACCATACACTTTATCCCCTACACTCTATACCATACACTCTACACTCTATACCCTACACTGTATACCCTACAATCTATACCATACACTCTATACCATACACTCTACACTCTATACCCTACACTCTACACCCGACACTCTACACTCTATGCCCTACACTCTATACCCTACACTCTACACTCTATACCCTACACTCTACACTCTATACCCTACACTCTACACTCTATACCCTACACTCTACACTCCATACCCTACACTCTATACCCTACAATCTATATCATACACTCTATACCATACACACTATACCATACACTCTACACTCTATACCCTACACTCTATACCCTACACTCTACACTCTATACCCTACACTCTGTACCCTACACTCTACACTCTATACCCTACACTCTACACTCTACAATCTATACCCTACACTCTATACCCTACACTCTACACCCTACACTCTATACCCCACACTCTATACCCTACACTCTATACCCTACACTCTATACCCTACACTCTACACTCTATACCCTACACTCTATACCCTACACTCTATACCATACACTCTATACCATACACTCTTTCCCCTACACTCTATACCATACACTCTACACTCTATACCCTACACTGTATACCCTACACTCTACACTCTATACCCTACACTCTATACCCTACACTCTACAATCTATACCCTACACTCTACACTCTATACCCTACACTCTATACCCTACAATCTATACCATACACTCTATACCATACACTCTACACCCTACACTCTATACCCTACACTCTATACCCTACACTCTATACCCTACACTCTACACTCTATACCCTACACTCTATACCATACACTCTACACTCTATACCCTACACTCTACACCCTACACTCTACACTCTATACCCTACACTCTATACCCTACACTCTACAATCTATACCCTACACTCTACACTCTATACCCTACACTCTATACCCTACAATCTATACCATACACTCTATACCATACACTCTACACCCTACACTCTATACCCTACACTCTATACCCTACACTCTATACCCTACACTCTATACCCTACACTCTATACCCTACACTCTATACCTCACACTCTACACTCTATCCCCTGCACTCTATACCATACACTCTACACTCTATACCCTACACTCTACACTCTATACCCTACACTCTACACCCTACAATCTATACCATACACTCTATACCATACACTCTATACCCTACCCTCTATACCCTACACTCTACACTCTATACCCTACACTCTATACCGTACACTCTATACCCTACACTCTACACTCTATACCCTACAATCTACTCTCTATACCCTACACTCTATACCCTACAATCTATACCATACACTCTATACCATACACTCTATACCCTACACTCTATACCTCACACTCTACACTCTATCCCCTGCACTCTATACCATACACTCTACACTCTATACCCTACATTCTATACCCTACACTCTACACTCTATACCCTACACTCTACACTTTATACCCTACACTCTACACTCTATACCCTACACTCTATACCCTACAATCTATACCATACACTCCTTACCATACACTCTATACCCTACACTCTATACCTCACACTCTACACTCTATCCCCTACACTCTACACTCTATACCCTACACTCTATACCCTACAATCTATACCATACACTCTATACCATACACTCTATACCCTACCCTCTATACCCTACACTCTACACTCTATACCCTACACTCTATACCCTACACTCTAAACCCTACACTCTACACTCTATACCCTACACTCTACAGTCTATACCCAACACTCTATACCCTACAATCTATACCATACACTCTATACCATACACTCTATACCCTACACTCTATACCTCACACTCTACACTCTATCCCCTGCACTCTATACCATACACTCTACACTCTATACCCTACACTCTATACCCTACACTCTACACTCTATACCCTACACTCTACACTATATACCCTACACTCTATACCCTACAATCTATACCATACACTCTATACCATACACTCTATACCCTACACTCTGCACTCTATACCCTACACTCTATACCCTACAATCTATACCATACACTCCATACCATACACTCTATACCCTACACTCTATACCTCACACTCTACACTCTATCCCCTGCACTCTATACCACACACTCTACACTCTATACCCTACACTCTATACCCTACACTCTACACTCTATACCCTACACTCTATACCCTACACTCTACACTCTATACCCTACACTCTACACTCTATACCTTACACTCTATACCCTACAATCTATACCATACACTCTATACCATACACACTATACCATACACTCTACACTCTATACCCTACACTCTACACTCTATACCCTACACTCTATACCCTACACTCTATACCCTACACTCTATACCCTACACTCTATACCTCACACTATACACTATATCCCCTGCATTCTATACCATACACTCTACACTCTATTCCCTACACTCTATACCCTACACTCTACATTCTATACCCTACACTCTACACTCTATACCCTACACTCTATACCCTACAATCTATACCATACACTCTATACCATACACTCTATACCCTACACTCTAAACCCTTCACTCTACACTCTATACCCTACACTCTATACCCTACACTCTATACCCTACACTCTACACTCTATACTCTACACTCTATACCCTACACTCTATACCCTACAATCTATACCATACACGCTATACCATACACTCTTTATCCTACACTCTATACCTCACACTCTACACTCTATCCCCTGCACTTTATACCATACACTCTACACTCTATACCCTACACTCTATACCCTACACTCTACACTCTATACCCTACACTCTATACCCTACACTCTACACTCTATACCCTACACTCTATACCTTACAATCTATACCATACACTCTATACCATACACTCTATACCCTACACTCTATACCCTACACTCTATACCATACACTCTATACCCTACACTCTATATCATACACTCTATAGCCTACACTCTATTCCCTACACTCTATACCATACACTCTATACCCTACACTCTATACCCTACACTATACACTCTATACCCTACACTCTACACTCTATACCCTACACTCTATACCTTACAATCTATACCATACACTCTATATCATACACTCTATAGCCTACACTCTATTCCCTACACTCTGTACCAAACACACTATACCCTACACTCTATACCGTACACTCTATACCCTACACTCTACACTCTATACCCTACACTCTATAACATACACTTTATACCCTACACTCTATACCTTACACTCTATACTCTACATTCTACACCCTACAATCTACAATCTATACCCTACACTCTATAACCTACACTCTATACCCTGCACTCTACACCCTACTCTCTACACTTTATACCCTACACTCTACACTCTATACCCAACTCTCTAAACACTACACTCTATACCCTACACTCTATACCCTACACTCTACACTCTATACCCTACACTTTACACTCTATACCCTACTCTCTAAACCCTACACTCTATACCCTACACTCTACACTCTATACCCTACACTCTATACCCTACACTCTACACTCTATCCCCTGCACTCTATACCATACACTCTACACTCTATACTCTTCACTCTATACCCTATACTCTACACTCTATACCCTACACTCTATACCCTACACTCTACACTTTATACCCTACACTCTACACTCTATACCCTACACTCTATTCCCTACAATCTATACAATATACTCTATACCATACACTCTATACCCTACACTCTACACTCTATACCCTACACTCTACACTCTATACCCTACATTCTATACCCTACAATCTATACCATACACTCTATACCATACACTCTATACCCTACACTCTATACCTCACACTCTACACTCTATCCCCTGCACTCTATACCACACACTCTACACTCTATACCCTACACTCTATATCCTACACTCTACACTCTATACCCTACACTCTATACCCTACACTCTACACTCTATACCCTACACTCTACAATCTATACCCTACACTCTATACCATACACTCTACACCCTACACTCTATACCCTACACTCTACACTCTCTACACTACACTCTGTACCCTACACTCTATACCCTACACTCTATACCATACACTCTGTACCCTACACTCTATACCTCACACTCTACACTATATCCCCTGCACTCTATACCATACACTCTACACTCTATACCCTACACTCTATATCCTACACTCTACACTCTATACCCTACACTCTATACCCTACACTCTACACTCTATACCCTACAGTCTACACTCTATACCCTACACTCTATACCCTACAATCTATACCATACACTCTATACCATACACTCTATACCCTACACTCTATACCCTACACTCTACACTCTATACCCTACACTCTATACCCTACACTCTATACCCTACACTCTACAATCTATACCCTACACTCTACACTCTATACCCTACACTCTATACCCTACAATCTATACCATACACTCTATACCATACACTCTATACCCTACACTCTATACCCTACACTCTATACCCTACACTCTATACCATGCACTCTATACCCTACACTCTATATCATACACTCTATAGCCTACACTCTATTCCCTACACTCTATACCATACACTCTATACCCTACACTCTATACCCTACTCTCTACACTCTATACCATACAATCTATACCCTACACTCTATACCCTACAATCTACACTCTATACCCTACAATCTATACACTACACTCTATACCCTACACTCTACCCTCTATACCCTACACTCTACACTCCATACCCTACACTCTATACCCTACACTCTACACTCTATACCCTACACTCTATACCCCACACTCTATACTCTATACCCTACACTCTACACTCTATACCCAACTCTCTAAACCCTACACTCTATACCCTACACTCTACACTCTATACCCTACACTCTATACCCTACACTCTACACTCTATACCCTACACTCTACACTCTATACCCTACTCTCTAAACTCTACACTCTATACCCTACACTCTACACTCTATACCCTACAATCTATACCCTACACTCTACACTCTATACCCTACACTCTATACCCTACACTCTATACCCTACACTCTATACCCTACACTCTATACCCTACAATCTACACCCTACACTTTATAGCTTACACTCTATACCCTACACTCTATACCCTAAACTCTATACCATACACTCTATACCCTACACTCTATATCCTACACTCTACACCATACACTCTATACCCTACCCTCTATACCTTACACTCTATACCCTACACTCTACACAGTATACCCTACACTCTATACCCTACACTCTACACAGTATACCCTACACTCTATACCCTACACTCTACACTCTATACCCTACACTCTATACCCTACACTCTATACCCTACACTCTATACCCTACACTCTATACCCTACAATCTACACCCTACACTCTATATCCTACACTCTATACCCTACACTCTTCACCCTACACTTTATAGCTTACACTCTATACCCTACACTCTATACCCTACACTCTATACCCTACACTCTATATCCTACACTCTATACCCTACACTCTTCACCCTACACTTTATAGCTTTCACTCTATACCCTACACTCTATACCATTCACTCTATACCCTACACTCTATACCCTACACTCTATACCCTACACTCTACACCATACACCATACACTCTATACCCTACCCTCTATACCTTACACTCTATACCCTACACTCTACACATTATACCCTACACTATATACCCTACACTCTACACTCTATACCCTACACTCTATACCATACACTCTATACCCTACACTCTATACCTTACACTCTACACTCTATACCCTACACTCTACACTCTACACCCTACACTATAGACTTTACACTCTATACTCTACACCCTACACTCTATACCCTACACTCTACACTTTATCCCCTACACTCTATATCCTACACTCTATACCCTACACTCTATACCCTACAAGCTATACACTACACTATATACCCTACACTCTATAGTAACATAGTAACATAGTAACATAGTTAGTAAGGCCGAAAAAAGACATTTGTCCATCCAGTTCAGCCTATATTCCATCATAATAAATACCCAGATCTACGTCCTTCTACAGAACCTAATAATTGTATGATACAATATTGTTCTGCTCCAGGAAGACATCCAGGCCTCTCTTGAACCCCTCGACTGAGTTCGCCATCACCACCTCCTCAGGCAAGCAATTCCAGATTCTCACTGCCCTAACAGTAAAGAATCCTCTTCTATGTTGGTGGAAAAACCTTCTCTCCTCCAGACGCAAAGAATGCCCCCTTGTGCCCGTCACCTTCCTTGGTATAAACAGATCCTCAGCGAGATATTTGTATTGTCCCCTTATATACTTATACATGGTTATTAGATCGCCCCTCAGTCGTCTTTTTTCTAGACTAAATAATCCTAATTTCGCTAATCTATCTGGGTATTGTAGTTCTCCCATCCCCTTTATTAATTTTGTTGCCCTCCTTTGTACTCTCTCTAGTTCCATTATATCCTTCCTGAGCACCGGTGCCCAAAACTGGACACAGTACTCCATGTGCGGTCTAACTAGGGATTTGTACAGAGGCAGTATAATGCTCTCATCATGTGTATCCAGACCTCTTTTAATGCACCCCATGATCCTGTTTGCCTTGGCAGCTGCTGCCTGGCACTGGCTGCTCCAGGTAAGTTTATCATTAACTAGGATCCCCTAGTCCCCTATACCCTACACTCTATACCCTACATTCTACACCCTACACTCCATACCCTACACCCTATACCCTACACTCTACACCCTACACTCTATACCCTACACTCTATACCCTACACTCTATACCCTACACTCTATACCCTACACTCTACACTCTATACCCTACACTCTATACCCTACACTCTATACCATACACTCTATCCCCTACACTCTATACCATACACTCTACACTCTATACCCTACACTGTATACCCTACACTCTAAACTCTATACCCTACACTCTATACCCTACACTCTACACTCTATACCCTACACTCTACACTCTATACCCTACACTCTATACCCTACTATCTATATCATACACTCTATACCATACACACTATACCATACACTCTACACTCTATACCCTACACTCTATACCCTACACTCCTCACTCTATACCCTACACTCTATACCATACACTCTACACTCTATACCCTACACTCTACACTCAATACCCTACACTCTATACCCTACACTCTATACCCTACACTGTATACCCTACACTCTAAACTCTATACCCTACACTCTATACCCTACAGTCTACACTCTATACCCTACACTCTACACTCTATACCCTACACTCTATACCCTACAATCTATATCATACACTCTATACCATACACACTATACCATACACTCTACACTCTATACCCTACACTCTATACCCTACACTCTACACTCTATACCCTACACTCTATACCCTACACTCTACACTCTATACCCTACACTCTACACTCTACAATCTATACCCTACACTCTATACCCTACACTCTACACCCTACACTCTATACCCTACACTCTATACCCTACACTCTATACCCTACACTCTACACTCTATACCCTACACTCTATACCATACACTCTATACCATACACTTTATCCCCTACACTCTATACCATACACTCTACACTCTATACCCTACACTGTATACCCTACAATCTATACCATACACTCTATACCATACACTCTACACTCTATACCCTACACTCTACACCCGACACTCTACACTCTATACCCTACACTCTATACCCTACACTCTACACTCTATACCCTACACTCTACACTCTATACCCTACACTCTACACTCTATACCCTACACTCTACACTCCATACCCTACACTCTATACCCTACAATCTATATCATACACTCTATACCATACACACTATACCATACACTCTACACTCTATACCCTACACTCTATACCCTACACTCTACACTCTATACCCTACACTCTGTACCCTACACTCTACACTCTATACCCTACACTCTACACTCTACAATCTATACCCTACACTCTATACCCTACACTCTACACCCTACACTCTATACCCCACACTCTATACCCTACACTCTATACCCTACACTCTATACCCTACACTCTACACTCTATACCCTACACTCTATACCCTACACTCTATACCATACACTCTATACCATACACTCTATCCCCTACACTCTATACCATACACTCTACACTCTATACCCTACACTGTATACCCTACACTCTACACTCTATACCCTACACTCTATACCCTACACTCTACAATCTATACCCTACACTCTACACTCTATACCCTACACTCTATACCCTACAATCTATACCATACACTCTATACCATACACTCTACACCCTACACTCTACAATCTATACCCTACACTCTACACTCTATACCCTACACTGTATACCCTACAATCTATACCATACACTCTATACCATACACTCTACACTCTATACCCTACACTCTACACCCGACACTCTACACTCTATACCCTACACTCTATACCCTACACTCTACACTCTATACCCTACACTCTACACTCTATACCCTACACTCTACACTCTATACCCTACACTCTACACTCCATACCCTACACTCTATACCCTACAATCTATATCATACACTCTATACCATACACACTATACCATACACTCTACACTCTATACCCTACACTCTATACCCTACACTCTACACTCTATACCCTACACTCTGTACCCTACACTCTACACTCTATACCCTACACTCTACACTCTACAATCTATACCCTACACTCTATACCCTACACTCTACACCCTACACTCTATACCCCACACTCTATACCCTACACTCTATACCCTACACTCTATACCCTACACTCTACACTCTATACCCTACACTCTATACCCTACACTCTATACCATACACTCTATACCATACACTCTATCCCCTACACTCTATACCATACACTCTACACTCTATACCCTACACTGTATACCCTACACTCTACACTCTATACCCTACACTCTATACCCTACACTCTACAATCTATACCCTACACTCTACACTCTATACCCTACACTCTATACCCTACAATCTATACCATACACTCTATACCATACACTCTACACCCTACACTCTATACCCTACACTCTATACCCTACACTCTATACCCTACACTCTACACTCTATACCCTACACTCTATACCATACACTCTACACTCTATACCCTACACTCTACACCCTACACTCTACACTCTATACCCTACACTCTATACCCTACACTCTACAATCTATACCCTACACTCTACACTCTATACCCTACACTCTATACCCTACAATCTATACCATACACTCTATACCATACACTCTACACCCTACACTCTATACCCTACACTCTATACCCTACACTCTATACCCTAAACTCTATACCCTACACTCTATACCCTACACTCTATACCTCACACTCTACACTCTATCCCCTGCACTCTATACCATACACTCTACACTCTATACCCTACACTCTACACTCTATACCCTACACTCTACACCCTACAATCTATACCATACACTCTATACCATACACTCTATACCCTACCCTCTATACCCTACACTCTACACTCTATACCCTACACTCTATACCGTACACTCTATACCCTACACTCTACACTCTATACCCTACAATCTACTCTCTATACCCTACACTCTATACCGTACAATCTATACCATACACTCTATACCATACACTCTATACCCTACACTCTATACCTCACACTCTACACTCTATCCCCTGCACTCTATACCATACACTCTACACTCTATACCCTACATTCTATACCCTACACTCTACACTCTATACCCTACACTCTACACTTTATACCCTACACTCTACACTCTATACCCTACACTCTATACCCTACAATCTATACCATACACTCCTTACCATACACTCTATACCCTACACTCTATACCTCACACTCTACACTCTATCCCCTACACTCTACACTCTATACCCTACACTCTATACCCTACAATCTATACCATACACTCTATACCATACACTCTATACCCTACCCTCTATACCCTACACTCTACACTCTATACCCTACACTCTATACCCTACACTCTAAACCCTACACTCTACACTCTATACCCTACACTCTACAGTCTAAACCCAACACTCTATACCCTACAATCTATACCATACACTCTATACCATACACTCTATACCCTACACTCTATACCTCACACTCTACACTCTATCCCCTGCACTCTATACCATACACTCTACACTCTATACCCTACACTCTATACCCTACACTCTACACTCTATACCCTACACTCTACACTCTATACCCTACACTCTATACCCTACAATCTATACCATACACTCTATACCATACACTCTATACCCTACACTCTGCACTCTATACCCTACACTCTATACCCTACAATCTATACCATACACTCCATACCATACACTCTATACCCTACACTCTATACCTCACACTCTACACTCTATCCCCTGCACTCTATACCACACACTCTACACTCTATACCCTACACTCTATACCCTACACTCTACACTCTATACCCTACACTCTATACCCTACACTCTACACTTTATACCCTACACTCTACACTCTATACCTTACACTCTATACCCTACAATCTATACCATACACTCTATACCATACACACTATACCATACACTCTACACTCTATACCCTACACTCTACACTCTATACCCTACACTCTATACCCTACACTCTATACCCTACACTCTATACCCTACACTCTATACCTCACACTATACACTATATCCCCTGCATTCTATACCATACACTCTACACTCTATTCCCTACACTCTATACCCTACACTCTACATTCTATACCCTACACTCTACACTCTATACCCTACACTCTATACCCTACAATCTATACCATACACTCTATACCATACACTCTATACCCTACACTCTAAACCCTTCACTCTACACTCTATACCCTACACTCTATACCCTACACTCTATACCCTACACTCTACACTCTATACTCTACACTCTATACCCTACACTCTATACCCTACAATCTATACCATACACGCTATACCATACACTCTATATCCTACACTCTATACCTCACACTCTACACTCTATCCCCTGCACTTTATACCATACACTCTACACTCTATACCCTACACTCTATACCCTACACTCTACACTCTATACCCTACACTCTATACCCTACACTCTACACTCTATACCCTACACTCTATACCTTACAATCTATACCATACACTCTATACCATACACTCTATACCCTACACTCTATACCCTACACTCTATACCATACACTCTATACCCTACACTCTATATCATACACTCTATAGCCTACACTCTATTCCCTACACTCTATACCATACACTCTATACCCTACACTCTATACCCCACACTATACACTCTATACCCTACACTCTACACTCTATACCATACACTCTTTACCCTACACTCTATACCCTACACTCTATACCCTACACTCTACACTCTTTACCCTACACTCTGTACCAAACACTCTATACCCTACACTCTATACCGTACACTCTATACCCTACACTCTACACTCTATACCCTACACTCTATAACATACACTTTATACCCTACACTCTATACCTTACACTCTATACTCTACATTCTACACCCTACAATCTACAATCTATACCCTACACTCTATAACCTACACTCTATACCCTGCACTCTACACCCTACTCTCTACACTTTATACCCTACACTCTACACTCTATACCCAACTCTCTAAACACTACACTCTATACCCTACACTCTATACCCTACACTCTACACTCTATACCCTACACTTTACACTCTATACCCTACTCTCTAAACCCTACACTCTATACCCTACACTCTACACTCTATACCCTACACTCTATACCCTACACTCTACACTCTATCCCCTGCACTCTATACCATACACTCTACACTCTATACTCTACACTCTATACCCTATACTCTACACTCTATACCCTACACTCTATACCCTACACTCTACACTTTATACCCTACACTCTACACTCTATACCCTACACTCTATTCCCTACAATCTATACCATATACTCTATACCATACACTCTATACCCTACACTCTACACTCTATACCCTACACTCTACACTCTATACCCTACATTCTATACCCTACAATCTATACCATACACTCCATACCATACACTCTATACCCTACACTCTATACCTCACACTCTACACTCTATCCCCTGCACTCTATACCACACACTCTACACTCTATACCCTACACTCTATATCCTACACTCTACACTCTATACCCTACACTCTATACCCTACACTCTACACTCTATACCCTACACTCTACAATCTATACCCTACACTCTATACCATACACTCTACACCCTACACTCTATACCCTACACTCTACACTCTCTACACTACACTCTGTACCCTACACTCTATACCCTACACTCTATACCATACACTCTGTACCCTACACTCTATACCTCACACTCTACACTATATCCCCTGCACTCTATACCATACACTCTACACTCTATACCCTACACTCTATATCCTACACTCTACACTCTATACCCTACACTCTATACCCTACACTCTACACTCTATACCCTACAGTCTACACTCTATACCCTACACTCTATACCCTACAATCTATACCATACACTCTATACCATACACTCTATACCCTAGACTCTATACCCTACACTCTACACTCTATACCCTACACTCTATACCCTACACTCTATACCCTACACTCTACAATCTATACCCTACACTCTACACTCTATACCCTACACTCTATACCCTACAATCTATACCATACACTCTATACCATACACTCTATACCCTACACTCTATACCTCACACTCTACACTCTATCCCCTGCACTCTATACCATACACTCTACACTCTATACCCTACACTCTATACCCTACACTCTACACCCTACACTCTATACCCTACACTCTACACTCTATACCCTACACTCTACACTCTATACCCTACACTCTATACCCTACAATCTATACCATACACTCTATACCATACACTCTATACCCTACACTCTATACCCTACACTCTATACCCTACACTCTATACCATGCACTCTATACCCTACACTCTATATCATACACTCTATAGCCTACACTCTATTCCCTACACTATATACCATACACTCTATACCCTACACTCTATACCCTACTCTCTACACTCTATACCATACACTCTATACCCTACACTCTATACCCTACAATCTACACTCTATACCCTACAATCTATACACTACACTCTATACCCTACACTCTACACTCTATACCCTACACTCTACACTCTATACCCTACACTCTATACCCTACACTCTACACTCTATACCCTACACTCTATACCCTACACTCTATACTCTATACCCTACACTCTACACTCTATACCCAACTCTCTAAACCCTACACTCTATACCCTACACTCTACACTCTATACCCTACACTCTATACCCTACACTCTACACTCTATCCCCTGCACTCTATACCATACACTCTACACTCTATACTCTACACTCTATACCCTACACTCTACACTCTATACCCTACACTCTATACCCTACACTCTACACTTTATACCCTACACTCTACACTCTATACCCTACACTCTATTCCCTACAATCTATACCATATACTCTATACTATACACTCTATACCCTACACTCTACACTCTATACCCTACACTCTACACTCTATACCCTACACTCTATACCCTACAATCTATACCATACACTCTATACCATACACTCTATACCATACACTCTATACCTCACACTCTACACTCTATCCCCTGCACTCTATACCACACACTCTACACTCTATACCCTACACTCTATATCCTACACTCTACACTCTATACCCTACACTCTATACCCTACACTCTACACTCTATACCCTACACTCTACAATCTATACCCTACACTCTATACCATACACTCTACACCCTACACTCTATACCCTACACTCTACACTCTCTACACTACACTCTGTACCCTACACTCTATACCCTACACTCTATACCATACACTCTGTACCCTACACTCTATACCTCACACTCTACACTATATCCCCTGCACTCTATACCATACACTCTACACTCTATACCCTACACTCTATATCCTACACTCTACACTCTATACCCTACACTCTATACCCTACACTCTACACTCTATACCCTACAGTCTACACTCTATACCCTACACTCTATACCCTACAATCTATACCATACACTCTATACCATACACTCTATACCCTACACTCTATACCCTACACTCTACACTCTATACCCTACACTCTATACCCTACACTCTATACCCTACACTCTACAATTTATACCCTACACTCTACACTCTATACCCTACACTCTATACCCTACAATCTATACCATACACTCTATACCATACACTCTATACCCTACACTCTATACCTCACACTCTACACTCTATCCCCTGCACTCTATACCATACACTCTACACTCTATACCCTACACTCTATACCCTACACTCTACACTCTATACCCTACACTCTATACCCTACACTCTACACTCTATACCCTACACTCTACACTCTATACCCTACACTCTATACCCTACAATCTATACCATACACTCTATACCATACACTCTTTACCCTACACTCTATACCCTACACTCTATACCCTACACTCTATACCATGCACTCTATACCCTACACTCTATATCATACACTCTATAGCCTACACTCTATTCCCTACACTCTATACCATACACTCTATACCCTACACTCTATACCCTACTCTCTACACTCTATACCATACACTCTATACCCTACACTCTATACCCTACAATCTACACTCTATACCCTACAATCTATACACTACACTCTATACCCTACACTCTACACTCTATACCCTACACTCTACACTCTATACCCTACACTCTATACCCTACACTCTACACTCTATACCCTACACTCTATACCCTACACTCTATACTCTATACCCTACACTCTACACTCTATACCCAACTCTCTAAACCCTACACTCTATACCCTACACTCTACACTCTATACCCTACACTCTATACCCTACACTCTACACTCTATACCCTACACTCTACACTCTATACCCTACTCTCTAAACCCTACACTCTATACCCTACACTCTACACTCTATACCCTACACTCTATACCCTACACTCTACACTCTATACCCTACACTCTATACCCTACACTCTATACCCTACACTCTATACCCTACACTCTATACCCTACAATCTACACCCTACACTTTATAGCTTACACTCTATACCCTACACTCTATACCCTAAACTCTATACCATACACTCTATACCCTACACTCTATATCCTACACTCTACACCATACACTCTATACCCTACCCTCTATACCTTACACTCTATACCCTACACTCTACACAGTATACCCTACACTCTATACCCTACACTCTACACTCTATACCCTACACTCTATACCATACACTCTATACCCTACACTCTATACCCTACACTCTACATTCTATACCCTACACTCTATACCCTACACTCTATACCCTACACTCTACACTTTATACCCTACACTCTATACCCTACACTCTATACCCTACACTCTATACCCTACACTCTATACCCTACACTCTACACTCTATACCCTAAACGCTATACCCTACACTCTATACCCTACACTCTATACCCTACACTCTATACCCTACACGCTACACTTTATACCCTACACTCTATACCCTACACTCTATACCCTACACTCTATACCCTACGCTCTATACCCTACACTCTACACTCTATACCCTACACTCTATACTCTACACTCTATACCCTACACTCTACACTTTATACCCTACACTCTATACCCTACACTCTATACCCTCCACTCTATTCCCTACACTCTACACTCTACACCCTACACTCTACACTTTATACCCTACACTCTATACCCTACACTTTATACCCTTCACTCTATACCATACACGCTATAACCTACACTCTATACCCTACACTCTATACCCTACACTCTATACCCTACACTCTACACCCTACACTCTATACCCTACACCCTATACCCTACACTCTATACCCTACACTCAACACCCTACACTCTATACTCTACACTCTATACCCTACACTCTATACCCTACACTCTATACCTTACACTCTATACCCTACACTCTTTACCCTACACTCTACACTCTATACCCTACACTCTATACCCTACACTCTAAACTCTATACCCTACACTCTACACTCTATACCCAACTCTCTAAACCCTACACTCTATACCCTACACTATACACTCTATACCCTACACTCTATACCCTACACTCTACACTCTATACCCTACACTCTATACCCTACACTCTATACCCTACACTCTACACTCTATACCCTACTCTCTAAACCCTACACTCTATACCCTACACTCTATACCCTACACTCTACACTCTATACCCTACACTCTATACCCTACACTCTACACTCTATACCCTACACTCTATACCCTACACTCTATACCCTACACTCTATACCCTACACTCTACACCCTACACTTTATAGCTTACATTCTATACCCTACACTCTATACCCTAAACTCTATACCATACACTCTATACCCTACACTCTATACCCTACACTCTATACCCTACACTCTACAACATACACTCTATATCCTACCCTCTATACCTTACACTCTATACCCTACACTCTACACAGTATACCCTACACTCTATACCCTACACTCTACACTCTATACCCTACACTCTATACCATACACTCTATACCCTACACTCTATACCCTACACTCTACACTCTATACCCTACACTCTATACCATACACTCAACACCCTACACTCTATACCCTACACTCTACACTCTATACCATACACTCTGTACCCTACACTCTATACCCTACACTCTATACCATACACTCTGTACCCTACACTCTATACCTCACACTCTACACTATATCCCCTGCACTCTATACCATACACTCTACACTCCATACCCTACACTCTATATCCTACACTCTACACTCTATACCCTACACTCTATACCCTACACTCTACACTCTATACCCTACACTCTACACTCTATACCCTACACTCTATACCCTACAATCTATACCATACAATCTATACCATACACTCTATACCCTACACTCTATACCCTACAATCTATACCATACACTCTATACCATACACTCTATACCCTACACTCTATACCTCACACTCTACACTCTATCCCCTGCACTCTATACCATACACTCTACACTCTATACCCTACACTCTATACCCTACACTCTACACTCTATACCCTACACTCTATACCCTACACTCTACACTCTATACCCTACACTCTACACTCTATACCCTACACTCTATACCCTACAATCTATACCATACACTCTATACCATACACTCTATACCCTACACTCTATACCCTACACTCTATACCCTACACTCTATACCATGCACTCTATACCCTACACTCTATATCATACACTCTATAGCCTACACTCTATTCCCTACACTCTATACCATACACTCTATACCCTACACTCTATACCCTACTCTCTACACTCTATACCATACACTCTATACCCTACACTCTATACCCTACAATCTACACTCTATACCCTACAATCTATACACTACACTCTATACCCTACACTCTACACTCTATACCCTACACTCTACACTCTATACCCTACACTCTATCCCCTACACTCTACACTCTATACCCTACACTCTATACCCTACACTCTATACTCTATACCCTACACTCTACACTCTATGCCCAACTCTCTAAATCCTACACTCTATACCCTACACTCTACACTCTATACCCTACACTCTATACCCTACACTCTACACTCTATACCCTACACTCTACACTCTATACCCTACTCTCTAAACCCTACACTCTATACCCTACATTCTACACTCTATACCCTACACTCTATACCCTACACTCTATACCCTACACTCTACACTCTATACCCTACACTCTATACCCTACACTCTACACTCTATACCCTACACTCTATACCCTACAATCTACACCCTACACTTTATAGCTTACACTCTATACCCTACACTCTATACCATACACTCTATACCATACACTCTATACCCTACACTCTATACCCTACACTCTATACCCTAAACTCTATACCATACACTCTATACCATACACTCTATACCCTACACTCTACACTCTATACCCTACACTCTATACCCTACACTCTATACCCTACACTCTACACTCTATACCCTACACTCTACACTCTATACCCCACACTCTATACCCTACAATCTATACCATACACTCTATACCATACACTCTATACCCTACACTCTATACCTCACACTCTACACTCTATCCCCTGCACTCTATACCATACACTCTACACTCTATACCCTACACTCTATACCCTACACTCTACACTCTATACCTTACACTCTATATCCTACACTCTACACTCTATACCCTACACTCTACACTCTATACCCTACACTCTATACCCTACAATCTATACCATGCACTCTATACCATACACTCTATACCCTACACTCTATACCCTACACTCTATACCCTACACTCTATACCATGCACTCTTTACCCTACACTCTATATCATACACTCTATAGCCTACACTCTATTCCCTACACTCTATACCATACACTCTATACCCTACACTCTATACCCTACTCTCTACACTCTATACCATACACTCTATACCCTACACTCTATACCCTACAATCTACACTCTATACCCTACAATCTATACACTACACTCTATACCCTACACTCTACACTCTATACCCTACACTCTACACTCTATACCCTACACTCTAAACCCTACACTCTACACTCTATACCCTACACTCTATACCCTACACTCTACATTCTATACCCTACACTCTATTACCCTACACTCTACACTCTATACCCTACACTCTATACCCTACAATCTACACCCTACACTTTATAGCTTACACTCTATACCCTACACTCTATACCCTAAACTCTATACCATACACTCTATACCCTACACTCTATACCCTACACTCTATATCCTACACTCTACACCATACACTCTATACCCTACCCTCTATACCTTACACTCTATACCCTACACTCTACACAGTATACCCTACACTCTATATCCTACACTCTACACTGTATACCCTACACTCTATACCATACACTCTATACCCTACACTCTATACCCTACACTCTACACTCTATACCCTACACTCTATACCCTAAACTCTATACCCTACACTCTACACTTTATACCCTACACTCTATACCCTACACTCTATACCCTACACTCTATACCCTACACTCTACACTCTATACCCTACACTCTATACCCTACACTCTATACCCTACACTCTATACCATACACTCTATACCCTACACTCTACACTTTATACCCTACACTCTATACCCTACACTCTATACCCTACACTCTATACCCTACACTCTATACCCTACACTCTACACTCTATACCCTACACTCTATACCCTACACTCTATACCCTACACTCTACACTTTATACCCTACACTCTATACCCTACACTCTATACCCTCCACTCTATACCCTACACTCTACACCCTACACTCTACACTTTATACCCTACACTCTATACCCTACACTCTATACCCTTCACTCTATACCCTACACGCTATACCCTACACTCTATACCCTACACTCTATACCCTACACTCTATACCCTACACTCTACACCCTACACTCTATACCCTACACCCTATACCCTACACTCTATACCCTACACTCATCACCCTACACTCTATACCCTACACTCTATACCCTACACTCTATACCCTACACTCTATACCTTACACTCTATACCCTACACTCTATACCCTACACTCTACACTCTATACCCTACACTCTATACCCTACACTCTATACTCTATACCCTACACTCTACACTCTATACCCAACTCTCTAAACCCTACACTCTATACCCTACACTCTACACTCTATACCCTACACTCTATACCCTACACTCTACACTCTATACCCTACACTCTATACCCTACACTCTATACCCTACACTCTATACCCTACACTCTACACTCTATACCCTACTCTCTAAACCCTACACTCTATACCCTACACTCTACACTCTATACCCTACACTCTATACCCTACACTCTACACTCTATACCCTACACTCTATACCCTACACTCTATACCCTACACTCTATACCCTACACTCTATACCCTACACTCTACACCCTACACTTTATAGCTTACACTCTATACCCTACACTTTATACCCTAAACTCTATACCATACACTCTATACCCTACACTCTATACCCTACACTCTATACCCTACACTCTACACCATACACTCTATACCCTACCCTCTATACCTTACACTCTATATCCTACACGCTACACAGTATACCCTACACTCTATACCCTACACTCTACACTCTATACCCTACACTCTATACCATACACTCTATACCCTACACTCTATACCCTACACTCTACACTCTATACCCTACACTCTATACCCTCCACTCTATACCCTACACTCTACACTTTATACCCTACACTCTATACCCTACACTCTATACCCTGCATTCTATACCCTACACTCTATACCCTACACTCTACACTCTATACCCTACACTCTATACCCTACACTCTATACCCTACACTCTATACCCTACACTCTACACTTTATACCCTACACTCTATACCCTACACTCTATACCCTACACTCTATACCCTACAATCTACACTTTATACCCTACACTCTATACCCTACACTCTATACCCTACACTCTATACTCTACACTCTATACCCTACACTCTACACTCTATACCCTACACTCTATACCCTACACTCTATACCCTAAACTCTATACCCTACACTCTACACTCTATACCCTACACACTATACCCTACACTCTATACCCTACACTCTACACTTTATACCCTACACTCTATACCCTACACTCTACACTCTATACCCTACACTCTACACTCAATACCCTACACTCTATACCCTACACTCTATACCCTACACTGTATACCCTACACTCTAAACTCTATACCCTACACTCTATACCCTACACTCTACACTCTATACCCTACTCTCTATACCCTACACTCTATACCCTACAATCTATATCATACACTCTATACCATACACACTATACCATACACTCTACACTCTATACCCTACACTCTATACCCTACACTCTACACTCTATACCCTACACTCTATACCCTACACTCTACACTCTATACCCTACACTCTACACTCTATACCCTACACTCTATACCCTACACTCTATACCATACACTCTATACCCTACAATCTATACCCTACACTCTATACCCTACACTCTATACCCTACACTCTACACTCTATACCCTACACTCTATACCCTACACTCTACACCCTACACTCTACACTATATACCCTACACTCTATACCCTACAATCTTTACCATAGACTCTATATCATACACTCTACACCCTACACTCTATACCCTACACTCTATACCCTACACTCTATACCCTACACTCTATACCCTACACTCTATACCATACACTCTATACCCTACACTCTATACCATACACTCTACACTCTATACCCTACACTCTACACTCTATACCCTACACTCTATACCCTACAATCTATACCATACACTCTATACCATACACTCTATACCCTACCCTCTATACCCTACACTCTACACTCTATACCCTACACTCTATACCCTACACTCTATACCCTACACTCTATACCCTACACTCTACACTCTATACCCTACAATCTACACTCTATACCCTATAATCTATACCATACACTCTATACCCTACACTCTATACCTCACACTCTACACTCTATCCCCTGCACTCTATACCATACACTCTACACTCTATACCCTACATTCTATACCCTACACTCTACACTCTATACCCTACACTCTACACTTTATACCCTACACTCTACACTCTATACCCTACACTCTATACCCTACAATCTATACCATACACTCCTTACCATACACTCTATACCCTACACTCTATACCTCACACTCTACACTCTATCCCCTACACTCTACACTCTATACCCTACACTCTATACCCTACAATCTATACCATACACTCTATACCATACACTCTATACCCTACCCTCTATACCCTACACTCTACACTCTATACCCTACACTCTATAAACTACACTCTAAACCCTTCACTCTACACTCTATACCCTACACTCTACAGTCTATACCCTACACTCTATACCCTACAATCTATACCATACACTCTATACCATACACTCTATACCCTACACTCTATACCTCACACTCTACACTCTATCCCCTGCACTCTATACCATACACTCTACACTCTATACCCTACACTCTATACCCTACACTCTACACTCTATACCCTACACTCTACACTCTATACCCTACACTCTATACCCTACAATCTATACCATACACTCTATACCATACACTCTATACCCTACACTCTGCACTCTATACCCTACACTCTATACCCTACAATCTATACCATACACTCCATACCATACACTCTATACCCTACACTCTATACCTCACACTCTACACTCTATCCCCTGCACTCTATACCACACTCTCTACACTCTATACCCTACACTCTATACCCTACACTCTACACTCTATACCCTACACTCTATACCCTACACTCTACACTCTATACCCTACACTCTACACTCTATACCCTACACTCTATACCCTACAATCTATACCATACACTCTATACCATACACTCTACACCCTACACTCTATACCCTACACTCTACACTCTATACCCTACACTCTATACCCTACACTCTATACCCTACACTCTATACCCTACACTCTATACCTCACACTATACACTATATCCCCTGCATTCTATACCATACACTCTACACTCTATTCCCTACACTCTATACCCTACACTCTACACTCTATACCCTACACTCTATTCCCTACACTCTACACTCTATACCCTACACTCTACACTCTATACCCTACACTCTATACCCTACAATCTATACCATACACTCTATACCATACACTCTATACCCTACACTCTATACCCTACACTCTACACTCTATACCCTACACTCTATACCCTACACTCTATATCCTACACTCTACACTCTATACTCTACACTCTATACCCTACACTCTATACCCTACAATCTATACCATACACTCTATACCATACACTCTATACCGTACACTCTATACCTCACACTCTACACTCTATCCCCTGCACTTTATACCATACACTCTACACTCTATACCCTACACTCTATACCCTACACTCTACACTCTATACCCTACACTCTATACCCTACACTCTACACTCTATACCCTACACTCTATACCCTACAATCTATACCATACACTCTATACCATACACTCTATACCCTTCACTCTATATCCTACACTCTATACCATACACTCTATACCCTACACTCTATATCATACACTCTATAGCCTACACTCTATTCCCTACACTCTATACCATACACTCTATACCCTACACTCTATACCCTACACTATACACTCTATACCCTACACTCTACACTCTATACCATACACTCTTTACCCTGCACTCTATACCCTACACTCTATACCCTACACTCTACACTCTTTACCCTACACTCTGTACCAAACACTCTATACCCTACACTCTATACCGTACACTCTATACCCTACACTCTACACTCTATACCCTACACTCTATAACATACACTTTATACCCTACACTCTATACCTTACACTCTATACCGTACACTCTACACCCTACAATCTACAATCTATACCCTACACTCTATAACCTACACTCTATACCCTACACTCTACACCCTACTCTCTACACTTTATATCCTACACTCTACACTCTATACCCTACACTCTATACCCTACACTCTATACTCTACACTCTATACCCAACTCTATAAACACTACACTCTATACCCTACACTCTACACTCTATACCCTACACTCTACACTCTATACCCTACACTCTACACTCTATACCCTACTCTCTAAACCCTACACTCTATACCCTACACTCTACACTCTATACCCTACACTCTATACCCTACACTCTACACTCTATCCCCTGCACTCTATACCATACACTCTACACTCTATACTCTACACTCTATACCCTTCACTCTACACTCTATACCCTACACTCTATACCCTACACTCTACACTCTATACCCTACACTCTACACTCTATACCCTACACTCTATACCCTACAATCTATACCATACACTCTATACCATACACTATATACCCTACACTCTATACCCTACACTCTACACTCTATACCCTACACTCTATACCCTACAATCTATACCATACACTCTATACCATACACTCTATACCCTACACTCTATACCTCACACTCTACACTCTATCCCCTGCACTCTATACCACACACTCTACACTCTATACCCTACACTCTATATCCTACACTCTACACTCTATACCCTACACTCTATACCCTACACTCTACACTCTATACCCTACACTCTACACTCTATACCCTACTCTCTAAACCCTACACTCTATACCCTACACTCTACACTCTATACCCTACACTCTATACCCTACACTCTACACTCTATACCCTGCATTCTATACCCTACACTCTATACCCTACACTCTACACTCTATACCCTACACTCTATACCCTACACTCTATACCCTACACTCTATACCCTACACTCTACACTTTATACCCTACACTCTATACCCTACACTCTATACCCTACACTCTATACCCTACAATCTACACTTTATACCCTACACTCTATACCCTACACTCTATACCCTACACTCTATACTCTACACTCTATACCCTACACTCTACACTCTATACCCTACACTCTATACCCTACACTCTATACCCTAAACTCTATACCCTACACTCTACACTCTATACCCTACACACTATACCCTACACTCTATACCCTACACTCTACACTTTATACCCTACACTCTATACCCTACACTCTACACTCTATACCCTACACTCTACACTCAATACCCTACACTCTATACCCTACACTCTATACCCTACACTGTATACCCTACACTCTAAACTCTATACCCTACACTCTATACCCTACACTCTACACTCTATACCCTACTCTCTATACCCTACACTCTATACCCTACAATCTATATCATACACTCTATACCATACACACTATACCATACACTCTACACTCTATACCCTACACTCTATACCCTACACTCTACACTCTATACCCTACACTCTATACCCTACACTCTACACTCTATACCCTACACTCTACACCCTACACTCTATACCCTACACTCTATACCATACACTCTATACCCTACAATCTATACCCTACACTCTATACCCTACACTCTATACCCTACACTCTACACTCTATACCCTACACTCTATACCCTACACTCTACACCCTACACTCTACACTATATACCCTACACTCTATACCCTACAATCTTTACCATAGACTCTATATCATACACTCTACACCCTACACTCTATACCCTACACTCTATACCCTACACTCTATACCCTACACTCTATACCCTACACTCTATACCATACACTCTATACCCTACACTCTATACCATACACTCTACACTCTATACCCTACACTCTACACTCTATACCCTACACTCTATACCCTACAATCTATACCATACACTCTATACCATACACTCTATACCCTACCCTCTATACCCTACACTCTACACTCTATACCCTACACTCTATACCCTACACTCTATACCCTACACTCTACACTCTATACCCTACAATCTACACTCTATACCCTACACTCTATACCCTATAATCTATACCATACACTCTATACCCTACACTCTATACCTCACACTCTACACTCTATCCCC
Organism: Ranitomeya imitator; assembly: GCF_032444005.1. Taxonomy (NCBI): domain Eukaryota; kingdom Metazoa; phylum Chordata; class Amphibia; order Anura; family Dendrobatidae; genus Ranitomeya; species Ranitomeya imitator. The sequence goes on along the minus strand of NW_027193292.1, from coordinate 434,646 downwards.
TGCACTCTATACCATACACTCTACACTCTATACCCTACATTCTATACCCTACACTCTACACTCTATACCCTACACTCTACACTTTATACCCTACACTCTACACTCTATACCCTACACTCTATACCCTACAATCTATACCATACACTCCTTACCATACACTCTATACCCTACACTCTATACCTCACACTCTACACTCTATCCCCTACACTCTACACTCTATACCCTACACTCTATACCCTACAATCTATACCATACACTCTATACCATACACTCTATACCCTACCCTCTATACCCTACACTCTACACTCTATACCCTACACTCTATAAACTACACTCTAAACCCTTCACTCTACACTCTATACCCTACACTCTACAGTCTATACCCTACACTCTATACCCTACAATCTATACCATACACTCTATACCATACACTCTATACCCTACACTCTATACCTCACACTCTACACTCTATCCCCTGCACTCTATACCATACACTCTACACTCTATACCCTACACTCTATACCCTACACTCTACACTCTATACCCTACACTCTACACTCTATACCCTACACTCTATACCCTACAATCTATACCATACACTCTATACCATACACTCTATACCCTACACTCTGCACTCTATACCCTACACTCTATACCCTACAATCTATACCATACACTCCATACCATACACTCTATACCCTACACTCTATACCTCACACTCTACACTCTATCCCCTGCACTCTATACCACACTCTCTACACTCTATACCCTACACTCTATACCCTACACTCTACACTCTATACCCTACACTCTATACCCTACACTCTACACTCTATACCCTACACTCTACACTCTATACCCTACACTCTATACCCTACAATCTATACCATACACTCTATACCATACACTCTACACCCTACACTCTATACCCTACACTCTACACTCTATACCCTACACTCTATACCCTACACTCTATACCCTACACTCTATACCCTACACTCTATACCTCACACTATACACTATATCCCCTGCATTCTATACCATACACTCTACACTCTATTCCCTACACTCTATACCCTACACTCTACACTCTATACCCTACACTCTATACCCTACACTCTACACTCTATACCCTACACTCTACACTCTATACCCTACACTCTATACCCTACAATCTATACCATACACTCTATACCATACACTCTATACCCTACACTCTATACCCTACACTCTACACTCTATACCCTACACTCTATACCCTACACTCTATATCCTACACTCTACACTCTATACTCTACACTCCATACCCTACACTCTATACCCTACAATCTATACCATACACTCTATACCATACACTCTATACCGTACACTCTATACCTCACACTCTACACTCTATCCCCTGCACTTTATACCATACACTCTACACTCTATACCCTACACTCTATACCCTACACTCTACACTCTATACCCTACACTCTATACCCTACACTCTACACTCTATACCCTACACTCTATACCCTACAATCTATACCATACACTCTATACCATACACTCTATACCCTTCACTCTATATCCTACACTCTATACCATACACTCTATACCCTACACTCTATATCATACACTCTATAGCCTACACTCTATTCCCTACACTCTATATCATACACTCTATACCCTACACTCTATACCCTACACTATACACTCTATACCCTACACTCTACACTCTATACCATACACTCTTTACCCTGCACTCTATACCCTACACTCTATACCCTACACTCTACACTCTTTACCCTACACTCTGTACCAAACACTCTATACCCTACACTCTATACCGTACACTCTATACCCTACACTCTACACTCTATACCCTACACTCTATAACATACACTTTATACCCTACACTCTATACCTTACACTCTATACCGTACACTCTACACCCTACAATCTACAATCTATACCCTACACTCTATAACCTACACTCTATACCCTACACTCTACACCCTACTCTCTACACTTTATACCCTACACTCTACACTCTATACCCTACACTCTATACCCTACACTCTATACTCTACACTCTATACCCAACTCTCTAAACACTACACTCTATACCCTACACTCTACACTCTATACCCTACACTCTACACTCTATACCCTACACTCTACACTCTATACCCTACTCTCTAAACCCTACACTCTATACCCTACACTCTACACTCTATACCCTACACTCTATACCCTACACTCTACACTCTATCCCCTGCACTCTATACCATACACTCTACACTCTATACTCTACACTCTATACCCTTCACTCTACACTCTATACCCTACACTCTATACCCTACACTCTACACTCTATACCCTACACTCTACACTCTATACCCTACACTCTATACCCTACAATCTATACCATACACTCTATACCATACACTATATACCCTACACTCTACACTCTATACCCTACACTCTACACTCTATACCCTACACTCTATACCCTACAATCTATACCATACACTCTATACCATACACTCTATACCCTACACTCTATACCTCACACTCTACACTCTATCCCCTGCACTCTATACCACACACTCTACACTCTATACCCTACACTCTATATCCTACACTCTACACTCTATACCCTACACTCTATACCCTACACTCTACACTCTATACCCTACACTCTACACTCTATACCCTACTCTCTAAACCCTACACTCTATACCCTACACTCTACACTCTATACCCTACACTCTATACCCTACACTCTACACTCTATACCCTACACTCTATACCCTACAATCTACACCCTACACTTTATAGCTTACACTCTATACCCTACACTCTATACCCTAAACTCTATACCATACACTCTATACCCTACACTCTATACCCTACACTCTATACCCTAAACTCTATACCATACACTCTATACTATACACTCTATACCCTACACTCTATACCCTACACTCTACACTCTATACCCTACACTCTATACCCTACACTCTATACCCTACACTCTACACTCTATACCCTACACTCTACACTCTATACCCTACACTCTATACCCTACAATCTATACCATACACTCTATACCATACACTCTATACCCTACACTCTATACCTCACACTCTACACTCTATCCCCTGCACTCTATACCATACACTCTACACTCTATACCCTACACTCTATACCCTACACTCTACACTCTATACCCTACACTCTATATCCTACACTCTACACTCTATACCCTACACTCTACACTTTATACCCTACACTCTATACCCTACAATCTATACCATGCACTCTATACCATACACTCTATACCCTACACTCTATACCCTACACTCTATACCCTACACTCTATACCATGCACTCTATACCCTACACTCTATATCATACACTCTATAGCCTACACTCTATTCCCTACACTCTATACCATACACTCTATACCCTACACTCTATACCCTACTCTCTACACTCTATACCATACACTCTATACCCTACACTCTATACCCTACAATCTACACTCTATACCCTACAATCTATACACTACACTCTATACCCTACACTCTACACTCTATACCCTACACTCTACACTCTATACCCTACACTCTAAACCCTACACTCTACACTCTATACCCTACACTCTATACCCTACACTCTATACTCTATACCCTACACTCTACACTCTATGCCCAACTCTCTAAACCCTACACTCTATACCCTACACTCTATACCCTACACTGTACACTCTATACCCTACACTCTACACTCTATACCCTACTCTCTAAACCCTACACTCTATACCCTACACTCTACACTCTATACCCTACACTCTATACCCTACACTCTACACTCTATACCCTACACTCTATACCCTACAATCTACACCCTACACATTATAGCTTACACTCTATACCCTACACTCTATACCCTAAACTCTATACCATACACTCTATACCCTACACTCTATACCCTACACTCTATATCCTACACTCTACACAATACACTCTATACCCTACCCTCTATACCTTACACTCTATACCCTACACTCTACACAGTATACCCTACACTCTATATCCTACACTCTACACTCTATACCCTACACTCTATACCATACACTCTATACCCTACACTCTATACCCTACACTCTACACTCTATACCCTACACTCTATACCCTAAACTCTATACCCTACACTCTACACTTTATACCCTACACTCTATACCCTACACTCTATACCCTACACTCTATACCCTACACTCTATACCCTACACTCTACACTCTATACCCTACACTCTATACCCTACACTCTATACCCTACACTCTATACCCTACACTCTACACTTTATACCCTACACTCTATACCCTACACTCTATACCCTACACTCTATACCCTACACTCTATACCCTACACTCTACACTCTATACCCTACACTCTATACCCTACACTCTACACTTTATACCCTACACTCTATACCCTACACTCTATACCCTCCACTCTATACCCTACACTCTACACTCTACACCCTACACTCTACACTTTATACCCTACACTCTATACCCTACACTCTATACCCTTCACTCTATACCCTACACGCTATACCCTACACTCTATACCCTACACTCTATACCCTACACTCTATACCCTACACTCTACACCCTACACTCTATACCCTACACCCTATACCCTACACTCTATACCCTACACTCAACACCCTACACTCTATACCCTACACTCTATACAATACACTCTATACCCTACACTCTATACCTTACACTCTATACCCTACACTCTATACCCTACACTCTACACTCTATACCCTACACTCTATACCCTACACTCTATACTCTATACCCTACACTCTACACTCTATACCCAACTCTCTAAACCCTACACTCTATACCCTACACTCTACACTCTATACCCTACACTCTATACAATACACTCTACACTCTATACCCTACACTCTATACCCTACACTCTATAACCTACACTCTATACCCTACACTCTATACCCTACACTCTACACTCTATACCCTACTCTCTAAACCCTACACTCTATACCCTACACTCTACACTCTATACCCTACACTCTATACCCTACACTCTACACTCTATACCCTACACTCTATACCCTACACTCTATACCCTACACTCTATACCCTACACTCTACACCCTACACTTTATAGCTTACACTCTATACCCTACACTTTATACCCTAAACTCTATACCATACACTCTATACCCTACACTCTACACCCTACACTCTATACCCTACACTCTACACCATACACTCTATACCCTACCCTCTATACCTTACACTCTATATCCTACACGCTACACAGTATACCCTACACTCTATACCCTACACTCTACACTCTATACCCTACACTCTATACCATACACTCTATACCCTACACTCTATACCCTACACTCTACACTCTATACCCTACACTCTATACCCTACACTCTATACCCTACACTCTACACGTTATACCCTACACTCTATACCCTACACTCTATACCCTGCATTCTATACCCTACACTCTATACCCTACACTCTACACTCTATACCCTACACTCTATACCCTACACTCTATACCCTACACTCTATACCCTACACTCTACACTTTATACCCTACACTCTATACCCTACACTCTATACCCTACACTCTATACCCTACACTCTACACTTTATACCCTACACTCTATACCCTACACTCTATACCCTACACTCTATACCCTACACTCTACACTCTATACCCTACACTCTATACCCTACACTCTATACCCTACACTCTACACTCTATACCCTACACTCTACACCCTACACTCTATACCCTACACTCTACACTTTATACCCTACACTCTATACCCTACACTCTACACTCTATACCCTACACTCTACACTCAATACCCTACACTCTATACCCTACACTCTATACCCTACACTGTATACCCTACACTCTAAACTCTATACCCTACACTCTATACCCTACACTCTACACTCTATACCCTACTCTCTATACCCTACACTCTATACCCTACAATCTATATCATACACTCTATACCATACACACTATACCATACACTCTACACTCTATACCCTACACTCTATACCCTACACTCTACACTCTATACCCTACACTCTATACCCTACACTCTACACTCTATACCCTACACTCTACACTCTATACCCTACACTCTATACCCTACACTCTACACCCTACACTCTATACCCTACACTCTATACCCTACACTCTATACCCTACACTCTACACTCTATACCCTACACTCTATACCCTACACTCTACACCCTACACGTTACACTCTATACCCTACACTCTATACCGTACACTCTATACCCTACACTCTACACTCTATACCCTACACTCTATAACATACACTTTATACCCTACACTCTATACCTTACACTCTATACCGTACACTCTACACCCTACAATCTACAATCTATACCCTACACTCTATAACCTACACTCTATACCCTACACTCTACACCCTACTCTCTACACTTTATACCCTACACTCTACACTCTATACCCTACACTCTATACCCTACACTCTATACTCTACACTCTATACCCAACTCTCTAAACACTACACTCTATACCCTACACTCTACACTCTATACCCTACACTCTACACTCTATACCCTACACTCTACACTCTATACCCTACTCTCTAAACCCTACACTCTATACCCTACACTCTACACTCTATACCCTACACTCTATACCCTTCACTCTACACTCTATACCCTACACTCTATACCCTACACTCTACACTCTATACCCTACACTCTACACTCTATACCCTACACTCTATACCCTACAATCTATACCATACACTCTATACCATACACTATATACCCTACACTCTACACTCTATACCCTACACTCTACACTCTATACCCTACACTCTATACCCTACAATCTATACCATACACTCTATACCATACACTCTATACCCTACACTCTATACCTCACACTCTACACTCTATCCCCTGCACTCTATACCACACACTCTACACTCTATACCCTACACTCTATATCCTACACTCTACACTCTATACCCTACACTCTATACCCTACACTCTACACTCTATACCCTACACTCTACACTCTATACCCTACTCTCTAAACCCTACACTCTATACCCTACACTCTACACTCTATACCCTACACTCTATACCCTACACTCTACACTCTATACCCTACACTCTATACCCTACAATCTACACCCTACACTTTATAGCTTACACTCTATACCCTACACTCTATACCCTAAACTCTATACCATACACTCTATACCCTACACTCTATACCCTACACTCTATACCCTAAACTCTATACCATACACTCTATACTATACACTCTATACCCTACACTCTATACCCTACACTCTACACTCTATACCCTACACTCTATACCCTACACTCTATACCCTACACTCTACACTCTATACCCTACACTCTACACTCTATACCCTACACTCTATACCCTACAATCTATACCATACACTCTATACCATACACTCTATACCCTACACTCTATACCTCACACTCTACACTCTATCCCCTGCACTCTATACCATACACTCTACACTCTATACCCTACACTCTATACCCTACACTCTACACTCTATACCCTACACTCTATATCCTACACTCTACACTCTATACCCTACACTCTACACTTTATACCCTACACTCTATACCCTACAATCTATACCATGCACTCTATACCATACACTCTATACCCTACACTCTATACCCTACACTCTATACCCTACACTCTATACCATGCACTCTATACCCTACACTCTATATCATACACTCTATAGCCTACACTCTATTCCCTACACTCTATACCATACACTCTATACCCTACACTCTATACCCTACTCTCTACACTCTATACCATACACTCTATACCCTACACTCTATACCCTACAATCTACACTCTATACAATACAATCTATACACTACACTCTATACCCTACACTCTATACCCTACAATCTACACTCTATACAATACAATCTATACACTACACTCTATACCCTACACTCTACACTCTATACCCTACACTCTACACTCTATACCCTACACTCTAAACCCTACACTCTACACTCTATACCCTACACTCTATACCCTACACTCTATACTCTATACCCTACACTCTACACTCTATGCCCAACTCTCTAAACCCTACACTCTATACCCTACACTCTATACCCTACACTGTACACTCTATACCCTACACTCTACACTCTATACCCTACTCTCTAAACCCTACACTCTATACCCTACACTCTACACTCTATACCCTACACTCTATACCCTACACTCTACACTCTATACCCTACACTCTATACCCTACAATCTACACCCTACACTTTATAGCTTACACTCTATACCCTACACTCTATACCCTAAACTCTATACCATACACTCTATACCCTACACTCTATACCCTACACTCTATATCCTACACTCTACACAATACACTCTATACCCTACCCTCTATACCTTACACTCTATACCCTACACTCTACACAGTATACCCTACACTCTATATCCTACACTCTACACTCTATACCCTACACTCTATACCATACACTCTATACCCTACACTCTATACCCTACACTCTACACTCTATACCCTACACTCTATACCCTAAACTCTATACCCTACACTCTACACTTTATACCCTACACTCTATACCCTACACTCTATACCCTACACTCTATACCCTACACTCTATACCCTACACTCTACACTCTATACCCTACACTCTATACCCTACACTCTATACCCTACACTCTATACCCTACACTCTACACTTTATACCCTACACTCTATACCCTACACTCTATACCCTACACTCTATACCCTACACTCTATACCCTACACTCTACACTCTATACCCTACACTCTATACCCTACACTCTACACTTTATACCCTACACTCTATACCCTACACTCTATACCCTCCACTCTATACCCTACACTCTACACTCTACACCCTACACTCTACACTTTATACCCTACACTCTATACCCTACACTCTATACCCTTCACTCTATACCCTACACGCTATACCCTACACTCTATACCCTACACTCTATACCCTACACTCTATACCCTACACTCTACACCCTACACTCTATACCCTACACCCTATACCCTACACTCTATACCCTACACTCAACACCCTACACTCTATACCCTACACTCTATACAATACACTCTATACCCTACACTCTATACCTTACACTCTATACCCTACACTCTATACCCTACACTCTACACTCTATACCCTACACTCTATACCCTACACTCTATACTCTATACCCTACACTCTATACCCTACACTCTATACTCTATACCCTACACTCTACACTCTATACCCAACTCTCTAAACCCTACACTCTATACCCTACACTCTACACTCTATACCCTACACTCTATACAATACACTCTACACTCTATACCCTACACTCTATACCCTACACTCTATAACCTACACTCTATACCCTACACTCTATACCCTACACTCTACACTCTATACCCTACTCTCTAAACCCTACACTCTATACCCTACACTCTACACTCTATACCCTACACTCTATACCCTACACTCTACACTCTATACCCTACACTCTATACCCTACACTCTATACCCTACACTCTATACCCTACACCCTACACTTTATAGCTTACACTCTATACCCTACACTTTATACCCTAAACTCTATACCATACACTCTATACCCTACACTCTACACCCTACACTCTATACCCTACACTCTACACCATACACTCTATACCCTACCCTCTATACCTTACACTCTATATCCTACACGCTACACAGTATACCCTACACTCTATACCCTACACTCTACACTCTATACCCTACACTCTATACCATACACTCTATACCCTACACTCTATACCCTACACTCTACACTCTATACCCTACACTCTATACCCTACACTCTATACCCTACACTCTACACGTTATACCCTACACTCTATACCCTACACTCTATACCCTGCATTCTATACCCTACACTCTATACCCTACACTCTACACTCTATACCCTACACTCTATACCCTACACTCTATACCCTACACTCTATACCCTACACTCTATACCCTACACTCTACACTTTATACCCTACACTCTATACCCTACACTCTATACCCTACACTCTATACCCTACACTCTACACTTTATACCCTACACTCTATACCCTACACTCTATACCCTACACTCTATACCCTACACTCTATACCCTACACTCTACACTCTATACCCTACACTCTATACCCTACACTCTATACCCTACACTCTACACTCTATACCCTACACTCTACACCCTACACTCTATACCCTACACTCTACACTTTATACCCTACACTCTATACCCTACACTCTACACTCTATACCCTACACTCTACACTCAATACCCTACACTCTATACCCTACACTCTATACCCTACACTGTATACCCTACACTCTAAACTCTATACCCTACACTCTATACCCTACACTCTACACTCTATACCCTACTCTCTATACCCTACACTCTATACCCTACAATCTATATCATACACTCTATACCATACACACTATACCATACACTCTACACTCTATACCCTACACTCTATACCCTACACTCTACACTCTATACCCTACACTCTATACCCTACACTCTACACTCTATACCCTACACTCTACACTCTATACCCTACACTCTATACCCTACACTCTACACCCTACACTCTATACCCTACACTCTATACCCTACACTCTATACCCTACACTCTACACTCTATACCCTACACTCTATACCCTACACTCTACACCCTACACTCTACACTCTATACCCTACACTCTATACCCTACAATCTTTACCATAGACTCTATACCATACACTCTACACCCTACACTCTATACCCTACACTCTATACCCTACACTCTATACCCTACACTCTATACCCTACACTCTATACCATACACTCTATACCCTACACTCTATATCTCACACTCTACACTCTATCCCCTGCACTCTATACCATACACTCTACACTCTATACCCTACACTCTACACTCTATACCCTACACTCTATACCCTACAATCTATACCATACACTCTATACCATACACTCTATACCCTACCCTCTATACCCTACACTCTACACTCTATACCCTACACTCTATACCCTACACTCTATGCCCTACACTCTACACTCTATACCCTACAATCTACACTCTATACCCTACACTCTATACCCTATAATCTATACCATACACTCTATACCCTACACTCTATACGCTACCCTCTATACCCTACACTCTACACTCTATACCCTACATTCTATACCCTACACTCTACACTCTATACCCTACACTCTACACTTTACACCCTACACTCTACACTCTATACCCTACACTCTATACCCTACAATCTATACCATACACTCTATACCATACACTCTATACCCTACCCTCTATACCCTACACTCTACACTCTATACCCTACACTCTATAAACTACACTCTAAACCCTACACTCTACACTCTATACCCTACACTCTACAGTCTATACCCTACACTCTATACCCTACAATCTATACCATACACTCTATACCATACACTCTATACCCTACACTCTATACCTCACACTCTACACTCTATCCCCTGCACTCTATACCATACACTCTACACTCTATACCCTACACTCTATACCCTACACTCTACACTCTATACCCTACACTCTACACTCTATACCCTACACTCTATACCCTACAATCTATACCATACACTCTATACCATACACTCTATACCCTACACTCTGCACTCTATACCCTACACTCTATACCCTACAATCTATACCATACACTCCATACCATACACTCTATACCCTACACTCTATACCTCACACTCTACACTCTATCCCCTGCACTCTATACCACACTCTCTACACTCTATACCCTACACTCTATACCCTACACTCTACACTCTATACCCTACACTCTATACCCTACACTCTACACTCTATACCCTACACTCTATACCCTACAATCTATACCATACACTCTATACCATACACTCTACACCCTACACTCTATACCCTACACTCTACACTCTATACCCTACACTCTATACCCTACACTCAATACCCTACACTCTATACCCTACACTCTATACCTCACACTATACACTATATCCCCTGCATTCTATACCATACACTCTACACTCTATTCCCTACACTCTATACCCTACACTCTACACTCTATACCCTACACTCTATACCCTACACTCTACACTCTATACCCTACACTCTACACTCTATACCCTACACTCTATACCCTACAATCTATACCATACACTCTATACCATACACTCTATACCCTACACTCTATACCCTACACTCTACACTCTATACCCTACACTCTATACCCTACACTCTATATCCTACACTCTACACTCTATACTCTACACTCTATACCCTACACTCTATACCCTACAATCTATACCATACACTCTATACCATACACTCTATACCCTACACTCTATACCTCACACTCTACACTCTATCCCCTGCACTTTATACCATACACTCTACACTCTATACCCTACACTCTATACCCTACACTCTACAGTCTATACCCTACACTCTATACCCTACACTCTATACCATACACTCTATACCCTACACTCTATACCTCACACTCTACACTCTATCCCCTGCACTTTATACCATACACTCTAAACCCTACACTCTACACTCTATACCCTACACTCTACAGTCTATACCCTACACTCTATACCCTACAATCTATACCATACACTCTATACCATACACTCTATACCCTACACTCTATACCTCACACTCTACACTCTATCCCCTGCACTCGATACCATACACTCTACACTCTATACCCTACACTCTATACCCTACACTCTACACTCTATACCCTACACTCTACACTCTATACCCTACACTCTATACCCTACAATCTATACCATACACTCTATACCATACACTCTATACCCTACACTCTGCACTCTATACCCTACACTCTATACCCTACAATCTATACCATACACTCCATACCATACACTCTATACCCTACACTCTATACCTCACACTCTACACTCTATCCCCTGCACTCTATACCACACTCTCTACACTCTATACCCTACACTCTATACCCTACACTCTACACTCTATACCCTACACTCTATACCCTACACTCTACACTCTATACCCTACACTCTATACCCTACAATCTATACCATACACTCTATACCATACACTCTACACCCTACACTCTATACCCTACACTCTACACTCTATACCCTACACTCTATACCCTACACTCAATACCCTACACTCTATACCCTACACTCTATACCTCACACTATACACTATATCCCCTGCATTCTATACCATACACTCTACACTCTATTCCCTACACTCTATACCCTACACTCTACACTCTATACCCTACACTCTATACCCTACACTCTACACTCTATACCCTACACTCTACACTCTATACCCTACACTCTATACCCTACAATCTATACCATACACTCTATACCATACACTCTATACCCTACACTCTATACCCTACACTCTACACTCTATACCCTACACTCTATACCCTACACTCTATATCCTACACTCTACACTCTATACTCTACACTCTATACCCTACACTCTATACCCTACAATCTATACCATACACTCTATACCATACACTCTATACCCTACACTCTATACCTCACACTCTACACTCTATCCCCTGCACTTTATACCATACACTCTACACTCTATACCCTACACTCTATACCCTACACTCTACACTCTATACCCTACACTCTATACCCTACACTCTACACTCTATACCCTACACTCTATACCCTACAATCTATACCATACACTCTATACCATACACTCTATACCCTTCACTCTATATCCTACACTCTATACCATACACTCTATACCCTACACTCTATATCATACACTCTATAGCCTACACTCTATTCCCTACACTCTATACCATACACTCTATACCCTACACTCTATACCCTACACTATACACTCTATACCCTACACTCTACACTCTATACCATACACTCTTTACCCTACACTCTATACCCTACACTCTATACCCTACACTCTACACTCTTTACCCTACACTCTGTACCAAACACTCTATACCCTACACTCTATACCGTACACTCTATACCCTACACTCTACACTCTATACCCTACACTCTATAACATACACTTTATACCCTACACTCTATACCTTACACTCTATACCGTACACTCTACACCCTACAATCTACAATCTATACCCTACACTCTATAACCTACACTCTATACCCTACACTCTACACCCTACTCTCTACACTTTATACCCTACACTCTACACTCTATACCCTACACTCTATACCCTACACTCTATACTCTACACTCTATACCCAACTCTCTAAACACTACACTCTATACCCTACACTCTACACTCTATACCCTACACTCTATACCCTACACTCTACACTCTATACCCTACACTCTATACCCTACTCTCTAAACCCTACACTCTATACCCTACACTCTACACTCTATACCCTACACTCTATACCCTACACTCTACACTCTATCCCCTGCACTCTATACCATACACTCTACACTCTATACTCTACACTCTATACCCTTCACTCTACACTCTATACCCTACACTCTATACCCTACACTCTACACTCTATACCCTACACTCTACACTCTATACCCTACACTCTATACCCTACAATCTATACCATACACTCTATACCATACACTATATACCCTACACTCTACACTCTATACCCTACACTCTACACTCTATACCCTACACTCTATACCCTACACTTTATACCCTAAACTCTATACCATACACTCTATACCCTACACTCTACACTTTATAGCTTACACTCTATACCCTACACTTTATACCCTAAACTCTATACCATACACTCTATACCCTACACTCTACACCCTACACTCTATACCCTACACTCTATACCCTACACTCTATATCCTACACTCTACACTCTATACTCTACACTCTATACCCTACACTCTATACCCTACAATCTATACCATACACTCTATACCATACACTCTATACCGTACACTCTATACCTCACACTCTACACTCTATCCCCTGCACTTTATACCATACACTCTACACTCTATACCCTACACTCTATACCCTACACTCTACACTCTATACCCTACACTCTATACCCTACACTCTACACTCTATACCCTACACTCTATACCCTACAATCTATACCATACACTCTATACCATACACTCTATACCCTTCACTCTATATCCTACACTCTATACCATACACTCTATACCCTACACTCTATATCATACACTCTATAGCCTACACTCTATTCCCTACACTCTATACCATACACTCTATACCCTACACTCTATACCCTACACTATACACTCTATACCCTACACTCTACACTCTATACCATACACTCTTTACCCTGCACTCTATACCCTACACTCTATACCCTACACTCTACACTCTTTACCCTACACTCTGTACCAAACACTCTATACCCTACACTCTATACCGTACACTCTATACCCTACACTCTACACTCTATACCCTACACTCTATAACATACACTTTATACCCTACACTCTATACCTTACACTCTATACCGTACACTCTACACCCTACAATCTACAATCTATACCCTACACTCTATAACCTACACTCTATACCCTACACTCTACACCCTACTCTCTACACTTTATATCCTACACTCTACACTCTATACCCTACACTCTATACCCTACACTCTATACTCTACACTCTATACCCAACTCTATAAACACTACACTCTATACCCTACACTCTACACTCTATACCCTACACTCTACACTCTATACCCTACACTCTACACTCTATACCCTACTCTCTAAACCCTACACTCTATACCCTACACTCTACACTCTATACCCTACACTCTATACCCTACACTCTACACTCTATCCCCTGCACTCTATACCATACACTCTACACTCTATACTCTACACTCTATACCCTTCACTCTACACTCTATACCCTACACTCTATACCCTACACTCTACACTCTATACCCTACACTCTACACTCTATACCCTACACTCTATACCCTACAATCTATACCATACACTCTATACCATACACTATATACCCTACACTCTATACCCTACACTCTACACTCTATACCCTACACTCTATACCCTACAATCTATACCATACACTCTATACCATACACTCTATACCCTACACTCTATACCTCACACTCTACACTCTATCCCCTGCACTCTATACCACACACTCTACACTCTATACCCTACACTCTATATCCTACACTCTACACTCTATACCCTACACTCTATACCCTACACTCTACACTCTATACCCTACACTCTACACTCTATACCCTACTCTCTAAACCCTACACTCTATACCCTACACTCTACACTCTATACCCTACACTCTATACCCTACACTCTACACTCTATACCCTGCATTCTATACCCTACACTCTATACCCTACACTCTACACTCTATACCCTACACTCTATACCCTACACTCTATACCCTACACTCTATACCCTACACTCTACACTTTATACCCTACACTCTATACCCTACACTCTATACCCTACACTCTATACCCTACAATCTACACTTTATACCCTACACTCTATACCCTACACTCTATACCCTACACTCTATACTCTACACTCTATACCCTACACTCTACACTCTATACCCTACACTCTATACCCTACACTCTATACCCTAAACTCTATACCCTACACTCTACACTCTATACCCTACACACTATACCCTACACTCTATACCCTACACTCTACACTTTATACCCTACACTCTATACCCTACACTCTACACTCTATACCCTACACTCTACACTCAATACCCTACACTCTATACCCTACACTCTATACCCTACACTGTATACCCTACACTCTAAACTCTATACCCTACACTCTATACCCTACACTCTACACTCTATACCCTACTCTCTATACCCTACACTCTATACCCTACAATCTATATCATACACTCTATACCATACACACTATACCATACACTCTACACTCTATACCCTACACTCTATACCCTACACTCTACACTCTATACCCTACACTCTATACCCTACACTCTACACTCTATACCCTACACTCTACACTCTATACCCTACACTCTATACCCTACACTCTATACCATACACTCTATACCCTACAATCTATACCCTACACTCTATACCCTACACTCTATACCCTACACTCTACACTCTATACCCTACACTCTATACCCTACACTCTACACCCTACACTCTACACTATATACCCTACACTCTATACCCTACAATCTTTACCATAGACTCTATATCATACACTCTACACCCTACACTCTATACCCTACACTCTATACCCTACACTCTATACCCTACACTCTATACCCTACACTCTATACCATACACTCTATACCCTACACTCTATACCATACACTCTACACTCTATACCCTACACTCTACACTCTATACCCTACACTCTATACCCTACAATCTATACCATACACTCTATACCATACACTCTATACCCTACCCTCTATACCCTACACTCTACACTCTATACCCTACACTCTATACCCTACACTCTATACCCTACACTCTACACTCTATACCCTACAATCTACACTCTATACCCTACACTCTATACCCTATAATCTATACCATACACTCTATACCCTACACTCTATACCTCACACTCTACACTCTATCCCCTGCACTCTATACCATACACTCTACACTCTATACCCTACATTCTATACCCTACACTCTACACTCTATACCCTACACTCTACACTTTATACCCTACACTCTACACTCTATACCCTACACTCTATACCCTACAATCTATACCATACACTCCTTACCATACACTCTATACCCTACACTCTATACCTCACACTCTACACTCTATCCCCTACACTCTACACTCTATACCCTACACTCTATACCCTACAATCTATACCATACACTCTATACCATACACTCTATACCCTACCCTCTATACCCTACACTCTACACTCTATACCCTACACTCTATAAACTACACTCTAAACCCTTCACTCTACACTCTATACCCTACACTCTACAGTCTATACCCTACACTCTATACCCTACAATCTATACCATACACTCTATACCATACACTCTATACCCTACACTCTATACCTCACACTCTACACTCTATCCCCTGCACTCTATACCATACACTCTACACTCTATACCCTACACTCTATACCCTACACTCTACACTCTATACCCTACACTCTACACTCTATACCCTACACTCTATACCCTACAATCTATACCATACACTCTATACCATACACTCTATACCCTACACTCTGCACTCTATACCCTACACTCTATACCCTACAATCTATACCATACACTCCATACCATACACTCTATACCCTACACTCTATACCTCACACTCTACACTCTATCCCCTGCACTCTATACCACACTCTCTACACTCTATACCCTACACTCTATACCCTACACTCTACACTCTATACCCTACACTCTATACCCTACACTCTACACTCTATACCCTACACTCTACACTCTATACCCTACACTCTATACCCTACAATCTATACCATACACTCTATACCATACACTCTACACCCTACACTCTATACCCTACACTCTACACTCTATACCCTACACTCTATACCCTACACTCTATACCCTACACTCTATACCCTACACTCTATACCTCACACTATACACTATATCCCCTGCATTCTATACCATACACTCTACACTCTATTCCCTACACTCTATACCCTACACTCTACACTCTATACCCTACACTCTATACCCTACACTCTACACTCTATACCCTACACTCTACACTCTATACCCTACACTCTATACCCTACAATCTATACCATACACTCTATACCATACACTCTATACCCTACACTCTATACCCTACACTCTACACTCTATACCCTACACTCTATACCCTACACTCTATATCCTACACTCTACACTCTATACTCTACACTCCATACCCTACACTCTATACCCTACAATCTATACCATACACTCTATACCATACACTCTATACCGTACACTCTATACCTCACACTCTACACTCTATCCCCTGCACTTTATACCATACACTCTACACTCTATACCCTACACTCTATACCCTACACTCTACACTCTATACCCTACACTCTATACCCTACACTCTACACTCTATACCCTACACTCTATACCCTACAATCTATACCATACACTCTATACCATACACTCTATACCCTTCACTCTATATCCTACACTCTATACCATACACTCTATACCCTACACTCTATATCATACACTCTATAGCCTACACTCTATTCCCTACACTCTATACCATACACTCTATACCCTACACTCTATACCCTACACTATACACTCTATACCCTACACTCTACACTCTATACCATACACTCTTTACCCTGCACTCTATACCCTACACTCTATACCCTACACTCTACACTCTTTACCCTACACTCTGTACCAAACACTCTATACCCTACACTCTATACCGTACACTCTATACCCTACACTCTACACTCTATACCCTACACTCTATAACATACACTTTATACCCTACACTCTATACCTTACACTCTATACCGTACACTCTACACCCTACAATCTACAATCTATACCCTACACTCTATAACCTACACTCTATACCCTACACTCTACACCCTACTCTCTACACTTTATACCCTACACTCTACACTCTATACCCTACACTCTATACCCTACACTCTATACTCTACACTCTATACCCAACTCTCTAAACACTACACTCTATACCCTACACTCTACACTCTATACCCTACACTCTACACTCTATACCCTACACTCTACACTCTATACCCTACTCTCTAAACCCTACACTCTATACCCTACACTCTACACTCTATACCCTACACTCTATACCCTACACTCTACACTCTATCCCCTGCACTCTATACCATACACTCTACACTCTATACTCTACACTCTATACCCTTCACTCTACACTCTATACCCTACACTCTATACCCTACACTCTACACTCTATACCCTACACTCTACACTCTATACCCTACACTCTATACCCTACAATCTATACCATACACTCTATACCATACACTATATACCCTACACTCTACACTCTATACCCTACACTCTACACTCTATACCCTACACTCTATACCCTACAATCTATACCATACACTCTATACCATACACTCTATACCCTACACTCTATACCTCACACTCTACACTCTATCCCCTGCACTCTATACCACACACTCTACACTCTATACCCTACACTCTATATCCTACACTCTACACTCTATACCCTACACTCTATACCCTACACTCTACACTCTATACCCTACACTCTACACTCTATACCCTACTCTCTAAACCCTACACTCTATACCCTACACTCTACACTCTATACCCTACACTCTATACCCTACACTCTACACTCTATACCCTACACTCTATACCCTACAATCTACACCCTACACTTTATAGCTTACACTCTATACCCTACACTCTATACCCTAAACTCTATACCATACACTCTATACCCTACACTCTATACCCTACACTCTATACCCTAAACTCTATACCATACACTCTATACTATACACTCTATACCCTACACTCTATACCCTACACTCTACACTCTATACCCTACACTCTATACCCTACACTCTATACCCTACACTCTACACTCTATACCCTACACTCTACACTCTATACCCTACACTCTATACCCTACAATCTATACCATACACTCTATACCATACACTCTATACCCTACACTCTATACCTCACACTCTACACTCTATCCCCTGCACTCTATACCATACACTCTACACTCTATACCCTACACTCTATACCCTACACTCTACACTCTATACCCTACACTCTATATCCTACACTCTACACTCTATACCCTACACTCTACACTTTATACCCTACACTCTATACCCTACAATCTATACCATGCACTCTATACCATACACTCTATACCCTACACTCTATACCCTACACTCTATACCCTACACTCTATACCATGCACTCTATACCCTACACTCTATATCATACACTCTATAGCCTACACTCTATTCCCTACACTCTATACCATACACTCTATACCCTACACTCTATACCCTACTCTCTACACTCTATACCATACACTCTATACCCTACACTCTATACCCTACAATCTACACTCTATACCCTACAATCTATACACTACACTCTATACCCTACACTCTACACTCTATACCCTACACTCTACACTCTATACCCTACACTCTAAACCCTACACTCTACACTCTATACCCTACACTCTATACCCTACACTCTATACTCTATACCCTACACTCTACACTCTATGCCCAACTCTCTAAACCCTACACTCTATACCCTACACTCTATACCCTACACTGTACACTCTATACCCTACACTCTACACTCTATACCCTACTCTCTAAACCCTACACTCTATACCCTACACTCTACACTCTATACCCTACACTCTATACCCTACACTCTACACTCTATACCCTACACTCTATACCCTACAATCTACACCCTACACATTATAGCTTACACTCTATACCCTACACTCTATACCCTAAACTCTATACCATACACTCTATACCCTACACTCTATACCCTACACTCTATATCCTACACTCTACACAATACACTCTATACCCTACCCTCTATACCTTACACTCTATACCCTACACTCTACACAGTATACCCTACACTCTATATCCTACACTCTACACTCTATACCCTACACTCTATACCATACACTCTATACCCTACACTCTATACCCTACACTCTACACTCTATACCCTACACTCTATACCCTAAACTCTATACCCTACACTCTACACTTTATACCCTACACTCTATACCCTACACTCTATACCCTACACTCTATACCCTACACTCTATACCCTACACTCTACACTCTATACCCTACACTCTATACCCTACACTCTATACCCTACACTCTATACCCTACACTCTACACTTTATACCCTACACTCTATACCCTACACTCTATACCCTACACTCTATACCCTACACTCTATACCCTACACTCTACACTCTATACCCTACACTCTATACCCTACACTCTACACTTTATACCCTACACTCTATACCCTACACTCTATACCCTCCACTCTATACCCTACACTCTACACTCTACACCCTACACTCTACACTTTATACCCTACACTCTATACCCTACACTCTATACCATTCACTCTATACCCTACACGCTATACCCTACACTCTATACCCTACACTCTATACCCTACACTCTATACCCTACACTCTACACCCTACACTCTATACCCTACACCCTATACCCTACACTCTATACCCTACACTCAACACCCTACACTCTATACCCTACACTCTATACAATACACTCTATACCCTACACTCTATACCTTACACTCTATACCCTACACTCTATACCCTACACTCTACACTCTATACCCTACACTCTATACCCTACACTCTATACTCTATACCCTACACTCTACACTCTATACCCAACTCTCTAAACCCTACACTCTATACCCTACACTCTACACTCTATACCCTACACTCTATACAATACACTCTACACTCTATACCCTACACTCTATACCCTACACTCTATAACCTACACTCTATACCCTACACTCTATACCCTACACTCTACACTCTATACCCTACTCTCTAAACCCTACACTCTATACCCTACACTCTACACTCTATACCCTACACTCTATACCCTACACTCTACACTCTATACCCTACACTCTATACCCTACACTCTATACCCTACACTCTATACCCTACACTCTACACCCTACACTTTATAGCTTACACTCTATACCCTACACTTTATACCCTAAACTCTATACCATACACTCTATACCCTACACTCTACACCCTACACTCTATACCCTACACTCTACACCATACACTCTATACCCTACCCTCTATACCTTACACTCTATATCCTACACGCTACACAGTATACCCTACACTCTATACCCTACACTCTACACTCTATACCCTACACTCTATACCATACACTCTATACCCTACACTCTATACCCTACACTCTACACTCTATACCCTACACTCTATACCCTACACTCTATACCCTACACTCTACACGTTATACCCTACACTCTATACCCTACACTCTATACCCTGCATTCTATACCCTACACTCTATACCCTACACTCTACACTCTATACCCTACACTCTATACCCTACACTCTATACCCTACACTCTATACCCTACACTCTATACCCTACACTCTACACTTTATACCCTACACTCTATACCCTACACTCTATACCCTACACTCTATACCCTACACTCTACACTTTATACCCTACACTCTATACCCTACACTCTATACCCTACACTCTATACCCTACACTCTATACCCTACACTCTACACTCTATACCCTACACTCTATACCCTACACTCTATACCCTACACTCTACACTCTATACCCTACACTCTACACCCTACACTCTATACCCTACACTCTACACTTTATACCCTACACTCTATACCCTACACTCTACACTCTATACCCTACACTCTACACTCAATACCCTACACTCTATACCCTACACTCTATACCCTACACTGTATACCCTACACTCTAAACTCTATACCCTACACTCTATACCCTACACTCTACACTCTATACCCTACTCTCTATACCCTACACTCTATACCCTACAATCTATATCATACACTCTATACCATACACACTATACCATACACTCTACACTCTATACCCTACACTCTATACCCTACACTCTACACTCTATACCCTACACTCTATACCCTACACTCTACACTCTATACCCTACACTCTACACTCTATACCCTACACTCTATACCCTACACTCTACACCCTACACTCTATACCCTACACTCTATACCCTACACTCTATACCCTACACTCTACACTCTATACCCTACACTCTATACCCTACACTCTACACCCTACACGTTACACTCTATACCCTACACTCTATACCGTACACTCTATACCCTACACTCTACACTCTATACCCTACACTCTATAACATACACTTTATACCCTACACTCTATACCTTACACTCTATACCGTACACTCTACACCCTACAATCTACAATCTATACCCTACACTCTATAACCTACACTCTATACCCTACACTCTACACCCTACTCTCTACACTTTATACCCTACACTCTACACTCTATACCCTACACTCTATACCCTACACTCTATACTCTACACTCTATACCCAACTCTCTAAACACTACACTCTATACCCTACACTCTACACTCTATACCCTACACTCTACACTCTATACCCTACACTCTACACTCTATACCCTACTCTCTAAACCCTACACTCTATACCCTACACTCTACACTCTATACCCTACACTCTATACCCTACACTCTACACTCTATCCCCTGCACTCTATACCATACACTCTACACTCTATACTCTACACTCTATACCCTTCACTCTACACTCTATACCCTACACTCTATACCCTACACTCTACACTCTATACCCTACACTCTACACTCTATACCCTACACTCTATACCCTACAATCTATACCATACACTCTATACCATACACTATATACCCTACACTCTACACTCTATACCCTACACTCTACACTCTATACCCTACACTCTATACCCTACAATCTATACCATACACTCTATACCATACACTCTATACCCTACACTCTATACCTCACACTCTACACTCTATCCCCTGCACTCTATACCACACACTCTACACTCTATACCCTACACTCTATATCCTACACTCTACACTCTATACCCTACACTCTATACCCTACACTCTACACTCTATACCCTACACTCTACACTCTATACCCTACTCTCTAAACCCTACACTCTATACCCTACACTCTACACTCTATACCCTACACTCTATACCCTACACTCTACACTCTATACCCTACACTCTATACCCTACAATCTACACCCTACACTTTATAGCTTACACTCTATACCCTACACTCTATACCCTAAACTCTATACCATACACTCTATACCCTACACTCTATACCCTACACTCTATACCCTAAACTCTATACCATACACTCTATACTATACACTCTATACCCTACACTCTATACCCTACACTCTACACTCTATACCCTACACTCTATACCCTACACTCTATACCCTACACTCTACACTCTATACCCTACACTCTACACTCTATACCCTACACTCTATACCCTACAATCTATACCATACACTCTATACCATACACTCTATACCCTACACTCTATACCTCACACTCTACACTCTATCCCCTGCACTCTATACCATACACTCTACACTCTATACCCTACACTCTATACCCTACACTCTACACTCTATACCCTACACTCTATATCCTACACTCTACACTCTATACCCTACACTCTACACTTTATACCCTACACTCTATACCCTACAATCTATACCATGCACTCTATACCATACACTCTATACCCTACACTCTATACCCTACACTCTATACCCTACACTCTATACCATGCACTCTATACCCTACACTCTATATCATACACTCTATAGCCTACACTCTATTCCCTACACTCTATACCATACACTCTATACCCTACACTCTATACCCTACTCTCTACACTCTATACCATACACTCTATACCCTACACTCTATACCCTACAATCTACACTCTATACAATACAATCTATACACTACACTCTATACCCTACACTCTATACCCTACAATCTACACTCTATACAATACAATCTATACACTACACTCTATACCCTACACTCTACACTCTATACCCTACACTCTACACTCTATACCCTACACTCTAAACCCTACACTCTACACTCTATACCCTACACTCTATACCCTACACTCTATACTCTATACCCTACACTCTACACTCTATGCCCAACTCTCTAAACCCTACACTCTATACCCTACACTCTATACCCTACACTGTACACTCTATACCCTACACTCTACACTCTATACCCTACTCTCTAAACCCTACACTCTATACCCTACACTCTACACTCTATACCCTACACTCTATACCCTACACTCTACACTCTATACCCTACACTCTATACCCTACAATCTACACCCTACACTTTATAGCTTACACTCTATACCCTACACTCTATACCCTAAACTCTATACCATACACTCTATACCCTACACTCTATACCCTACACTCTATATCCTACACTCTACACAATACACTCTATACCCTACCCTCTATACCTTACACTCTATACCCTACACTCTACACAGTATACCCTACACTCTATATCCTACACTCTACACTCTATACCCTACACTCTATACCATACACTCTATACCCTACACTCTATACCCTACACTCTACACTCTATACCCTACACTCTATACCCTAAACTCTATACCCTACACTCTACACTTTATACCCTACACTCTATACCCTACACTCTATACCCTACACTCTATACCCTACACTCTATACCCTACACTCTACACTCTATACCCTACACTCTATACCCTACACTCTATACCCTACACTCTATACCCTACACTCTACAC
The DNA here is from genome assembly GCF_032444005.1 of Ranitomeya imitator. Taxonomy (NCBI): domain Eukaryota; kingdom Metazoa; phylum Chordata; class Amphibia; order Anura; family Dendrobatidae; genus Ranitomeya; species Ranitomeya imitator. The sequence continues at coordinate 407,747 of NW_027193292.1, read as the reverse complement.
TTTATACCCTACACTCTATACCCTACACTCTATACCCTACACTCTATACCCTACACTCTATACCCTACACTCTACACTCTATACCCTACACTCTATACCCTACACTCTACACTTTATACCCTACACTCTATACCCTACACTCTATACCCTCCACTCTATACCCTACACTCTACACTCTACACCCTACACTCTACACTTTATACCCTACACTCTATACCCTACACTCTATACCCTTCACTCTATACCCTACACGCTATACCCTACACTCTATACCCTACACTCTATACCCTACACTCTATACCCTACACTCTACACCCTACACTCTATACCCTACACCCTATACCCTACACTCTATACCCTACACTCAACACCCTACACTCTATACCCTACACTCTATACAATACACTCTATACCCTACACTCTATACCTTACACTCTATACCCTACACTCTATACCCTACACTCTACACTCTATACCCTACACTCTATACCCTACACTCTATACTCTATACCCTACACTCTATACCCTACACTCTATACTCTATACCCTACACTCTACACTCTATACCCAACTCTCTAAACCCTACACTCTATACCCTACACTCTACACTCTATACCCTACACTCTATACAATACACTCTACACTCTATACCCTACACTCTATACCCTACACTCTATAACCTACACTCTATACCCTACACTCTATACCCTACACTCTACACTCTATACCCTACTCTCTAAACCCTACACTCTATACCCTACACTCTACACTCTATACCCTACACTCTATACCCTACACTCTACACTCTATACCCTACACTCTATACCCTACACTCTATACCCTACACTCTATACCCTACACTCTACACCCTACACTTTATAGCTTACACTCTATACCCTACACTTTATACCCTAAACTCTATACCATACACTCTATACCCTACACTCTACACCCTACACTCTATACCCTACACTCTACACCATACACTCTATACCCTACCCTCTATACCTTACACTCTATATCCTACACGCTACACAGTATACCCTACACTCTATACCCTACACTCTACACCCTACACTCTATACCATACACTCTATACCCTACACTCTATACCCTACACTCTACACTCTATACCCTACACTCTATACCCTACACTCTATACCCTACACTCTACACGTTATACCCTACACTCTATACCCTACACTCTATACCCTGCATTCTATACCCTACACTCTATACCCTACACTCTACACTCTATACCCTACACTCTATACCCTACACTCTATACCCTACACTCTATACCCTACACTCTATACCCTACACTCTACACTTTATACCCTACACTCTATACCCTACACTCTATCCCTACACTCTATACCCTACACTCTACACTTTATACCCTACACTCTATACCCTACACTCTATACCCTACACTCTATACCCTACACTCTATACCCTACACTCTACACTCTATACCCTACACTCTATACCCTACACTCTATACCCTACACTCTACACTCTATACCCTACACTCTACACCCTACACTCTATACCCTACACTCTACACTTTATACCCTACACTCTATACCCTACACTCTACACTCTATACCCTACACTCTACACTCAATACCCTACACTCTATACCCTACACTCTATACCCTACACTGTATACCCTACACTCTAAACTCTATACCCTACACTCTATACCCTACACTCTACACTCTATACCCTACTCTCTATACCCTACACTCTATACCCTACAATCTATATCATACACTCTATACCATACACACTATACCATACACTCTACACTCTATACCCTACACTCTACACTCTATACCCTACACTCTATACCCTACACTCTACACTCTATACCCTACACTCTACACTCTATACCCTACACTCTATACCCTACACTCTACACCCTACACTCTATACCCTACACTCTATACCCTACACTCTATACCCTACACTCTACACTCTATACCCTACACTCTATACCCTACACTCTACACCCTACACTCTACACTCTATACCCTACACTCTATACCCTACAATCTTTACCATAGACTCTATACCATACACTCTACACCCTACACTCTATACCCTACACTCTATACCCTACACTCTATACCCTACACTCTATACCCTACACTCTATACCATACACTCTATACCCTACACTCTATATCTCACACTCTACACTCTATCCCCTGCACTCTATACCATACACTCTACACTCTATACCCTACACTCTACACTCTATACCCTACACTCTATACCCTACAATCTATACCATACACTCTATACCATACACTCTATACCCTACCCTCTATACCCTACACTCTACACTCTATACCCTACACTCTATACCCTACACTCTATGCCCTACACTCTACACTCTATACCCTACAATCTACACTCTATACCCTACACTCTATACCCTATAATCTATACCATACACTCTATACCCTACACTCTATACGCTACCCTCTATACCCTACACTCTACACTCTATACCCTACATTCTATACCCTACACTCTACACTCTATACCCTACACTCTACACTTTACACCCTACACTCTACACTCTATACCCTACACTCTATACCCTACAATCTATACCATACACTCTATACCATACACTCTATACCCTACCCTCTATACCCTACACTCTACACTCTATACCCTACACTCTATAAACTACACTCTAAACCCTACACTCTACACTCTATACCCTACACTCTACAGTCTATACCCTACACTCTATACCCTACAATCTATACCATACACTCTATACCATACACTCTATACCCTACACTCTATACCTCACACTCTACACTCTATCCCCTGCACTCTATACCATACACTCTACACTCTATACCCTACACTCTATACCCTACACTCTACACTCTATACCCTACACTCTACACTCTATACCCTACACTCTATACCCTACAATCTATACCATACACTCTATACCATACACTCTATACCCTACACTCTGCACTCTATATCCTACACTCTATACCCTACAATCTATACCATACACTCCATACCATACACTCTATACCCTACACTCTATACCTCACACTCTACACTCTATCCCCTGCACTCTATACCACACTCTCTACACTCTATACCCTACACTCTATACCCTACACTCTACACTCTATACCCTACACTCTATACCCTACACTCTACACTCTATACCCTACACTCTATACCCTACAATCTATACCATACACTCTATACCATACACTCTACACCCTACACTCTATACCCTACACTCTACACTCTATACCCTACACTCTATACCCTACACTCAATACCCTACACTCTATACCCTACACTCTATACCTCACACTATACACTATATCCCCTGCATTCTATACCATACACTCTACACTCTATTCCCTACACTCTATACCCTACACTCTACACTCTATACCCTACACTCTATACCCTACACTCTACACTCTATACCCTACACTCTACACTCTATACCCTACACTCTATACCCTACAATCTATACCATACACTCTATACCATACACTCTATACCCTACACTCTATACCCTACACTCTACACTCTATACCCTACACTCTATACCCTACACTCTATATCCTACACTCTACACTCTATACTCTACACTCTATACCCTACACTCTATACCCTACAATCTATACCATACACTCTATACCATACACTCTATACCCTACACTCTATACCTCACACTCTACACTCTATCCCCTGCACTTTATACCATACACTCTACACTCTATACCCTACACTCTATACCCTACACTCTACAGTCTATACCCTACACTCTATACCCTACACTCTATACCATACACTCTATACCCTACACTCTATACCTCACACTCTACACTCTATCCCCTGCACTTTATACCATACACTCTAAACCCTACACTCTACACTCTACACTCTACAGTCTATACCCTACACTCTATACCCTACAATCTATACCATACACTCTATACCATACACTCTATACCCTACACTCTATACCTCACACTCTACACTCTATCCCCTGCACTCTATACCATACACTCTATACCCTACACTCTATACCCTACACTCTACACTCTATACCCTACACTCTACACTCTATACCCTACACTCTATACCCTACAATCTATACCATACACTCTATACCATACACTCTATACCCTACACTCTGCACTCTATACCCTACACTCTATACCCTACAATCTATACCATACACTCCATACCATACACTCTATACCCTACACTCTATACCTCACACTCTACACTCTATCCCCTGCACTCTATACCACACTCTCTACACTCTATACCCTACACTCTATACCCTACACTCTACACTCTATACCCTACACTCTATACCCTACACTCTACACTCTATACCCTACACTCTATACCCTACAATCTATACCATACACTCTATACCATACACTCTACACCCTACACTCTATACCCTACACTCTACACTCTATACCCTACACTCTATACCCTACACTCAATACCCTACACTCTATACCCTACACTCTATACCTCACACTATACACTATATCCCCTGCATTCTATACCATACACTCTACACTCTATTCCCTACACTCTATACCCTACACTCTACACTCTATACCCTACACTCTATACCCTACACTCTACACTCTATACCCTACACTCTACACTCTATACCCTACACTCTATACCCTACAATCTATACCATACACTCTATACCATACACTCTATACCCTACACTCTATACCCTACACTCTACACTCTATACCCTACACTCTATACCCTACACTCTATATCCTACACTCTACACTCTATACTCTACACTCTATACCCTACACTCTATACCCTACAATCTATACCATACACTCTATACCATACACTCTATACCCTACACTCTATACCTCACACTCTACACTCTATCCCCTGCACTTTATACCATACACTCTACACTCTATACCCTACACTCTATACCCTACACTCTACACTCTATACCCTACACTCTATACCCTACACTCTACACTCTATACCCTACACTCTATACCCTACAATCTATACCATACACTCTATACCATACACTCTATACCCTTCACTCTATATCCTACACTCTATACCATACACTCTATACCCTACACTCTATATCATACACTCTATAGCCTACACTCTATTCCCTACACTCTATACCATACACTCTATACCCTACACTCTATACCCTACACTATACACTCTATACCCTACACTCTACACTCTATACCATACACTCTTTACCCTACACTCTATACCCTACACTCTATACCCTACACTCTACACTCTTTACCCTACACTCTGTACCAAACACTCTATACCCTACACTCTATACCGTACACTCTATACCCTACACTCTACACTCTATACCCTACACTCTATAACATACACTTTATACCCTACACTCTATACCTTACACTCTATACCGTACACTCTACACCCTACAATCTACAATCTATACCCTACACTCTATAACCTACACTCTATACCCTACACTCTACACCCTACTCTCTACACTTTATACCCTACACTCTACACTCTATACCCTACACTCTATACCCTACACTCTATACTCTACACTCTATACCCAACTCTCTAAACACTACACTCTATACCCTACACTCTACACTCTATACCCTACACTCTATACCCTACACTCTACACTCTATACCCTACACTCTATACCCTACTCTCTAAACCCTACACTCTATACCCTACACTCTACACTCTATACCCTACACTCTATACCCTACACTCTACACTCTATCCCCTGCACTCTATACCATACACTCTACACTCTATACTCTACACTCTATACCCTTCACTCTACACTCTATACCCTACACTCTATACCCTACACTCTACACTCTATACCCTACACTCTACACTCTATACCCTACACTCTATACCCTACAATCTATACCATACACTCTATACCATACACTATATACCCTACACTCTACACTCTATACCCTACACTCTACACTCTATACCCTACACTCTATACCCTACACTTTATACCCTAAACTCTATACCATACACTCTATACCCTACACTCTACACTTTATAGCTTACACTCTATACCCTACACTTTATACCCTAAACTCTATACCATACACTCTATACCCTACACTCTACACCCTACACTCTATACCCTACACTCTACACCATACACTCTATACCCTACCCTCTATACCTTACACTCTATATCCTACACGCTACACAGTATACCCTACACTCTATACCCTACACTCTACACTCTATACCCTACACTCTATACCATACACTCTATACCCTACACTCTATACCCTACACTCTACACTCTATACCCTACACTCTATACCCTACACTCTATACCCTACACTCTACACGTTATACCCTACACTCTATACCCTACACTCTATACCCTGCATTCTATACCCTACACTCTATACCCTACACTCTACACTCTATACCCTACACTCTATACCCTACACTCTATACCCTACACTCTATACCCTACACTCTATACCCTACACTCTACACTTTATACCCTACACTCTATACCCTACACTCTATACCCTACACTCTATACCCTACACTCTACACTTTATACCCTACACTCTATACCCTACACTCTATACCCTACACTCTATACCCTACACTCTATACCCTACACTCTACACTCTATACCCTACACTCTATACCCTACACTCTATACCCTACACTCTACACTCTATACCCTACACTCTACACCCTACACTCTATACCCTACACTCTACACTTTATACCCTACACTCTATACCCTACACTCTACACTCTATACCCTACACTCTACACTCAATACCCTACACTCTATACCCTACACTCTATACCCTACACTGTATACCCTACACTCTAAACTCTATACCCTACACTCTATACCCTACACTCTACACTCTATACCCTACTCTCTATACCCTACACTCTATACCCTACAATCTATATCATACACTCTATACCATACACACTATACCATACACTCTACACTCTATACCCTACACTCTATACCCTACACTCTACACTCTATACCCTACACTCTATACCCTACACTCTACACTCTATACCCTACACTCTACACTCTATACCCTACACTCTATACCCTACACTCTACACCCTACACTCTATACCCTACACTCTATACCCTACACTCTATACCCTACACTCTACACTCTATACCCTACACTCTATACCCTACACTCTACACCCTACACTCTACACTCTATACCCTACACTCTATACCCTACAATCTTTACCATAGACTCTATACCATACACTCTACACCCTACACTCTATACCCTACACTCTATACCCTACACTCTATACCCTACACTCTATACCCTACACTCTATACCATACACTCTATACCCTACACTCTATATCTCACACTCTACACTCTATCCCCTGCACTCTATACCATACACTCTACACTCTATACCCTACACTCTACACTCTATACCCTACACTCTATACCCTACAATCTATACCATACACTCTATACCATACACTCTATACCCTACCCTCTATACCCTACACTCTACACTCTATACCCTACACTCTATACCCTACACTCTATGCCCTACACTCTACACTCTATACCCTACAATCTACACTCTATACCCTACACTCTATACCCTATAATCTATACCATACACTCTATACCCTACACTCTATACCCTACCCTCTATACCCTACACTCTACACTCTATACCCTACATTCTATACCCTACACTCTACACTCTATACCCTACACTCTACACTTTACACCATACACTCTACACTCTATACCCTACACTCTATACCCTACAATCTATACCATACACTCCTTACCATACACTCTATACCCTACACTCTATACCTCACACTCTACACTCTATCCCCTACACTCTACACTCTATACCCTACACTCTATACCCTACAATCTATACCATACACTCTATACCATACACTCTATACCCTACCCTCTATACCCTACACTCTACACTCTATACCCTACACTCTATAAACTACACTCTAAACCCTACACTCTACACTCTATACCCTACACTCTACAGTCTATACCCTACACTCTATACCCTACAATCTATACCATACACTCTATACCATACACTCTATACCCTACACTCTATACCTCACACTCTACACTCTATCCCCTGCACTCTATACCATACACTCTACACTCTATACCCTACACTCTATACCCTACACTCTACACTCTATACCCTACACTCTACACTCTATACCCTACACTCTATACCCTACAATCTATACCATACACTCTATACCATACACTCTATACCCTACACTCTGCACTCTATACCCTACACTCTATACCCTACAATCTATACCATACACTCCATACCATACACTCTATACCCTACACTCTATACCTCACACTCTACACTCTATCCCCTGCACTCTATACCACACTCTCTACACTCTATACCCTACACTCTATACCCTACACTCTACACTCTATACCCTACACTCTATACCCTACACTCTACACTCTATACCCTACACTCTATACCCTACAATCTATACCATACACTCTATACCATACACTCTACACCCTACACTCTATACCCTACACTCTACACTCTATACCCTACACTCTATACCCTACACTCAATACCCTACACTCTATACCCTACACTCTATACCTCACACTATACACTATATCCCCTGCATTCTATACCATACACTCTACACTCTATTCCCTACACTCTATACCCTACACTCTACACTCTATACCCTACACTCTATACCCTACACTCTACACTCTATACCCTACACTCTACACTCTATACCCTACACTCTATACCCTACAATCTATACCATACACTCTATACCATACACTCTATACCCTACACTCTATACCCTACACTCTACACTCTATACCCTACACTCTATACCCTACACTCTATATCCTACACTCTACACTCTATACTCTACACTCTATACCCTACACTCTATACCCTACAATCTATACCATACACTCTATACCATACACTCTATACCCTACACTCTATACCTCACACTCTACACTCTATCCCCTGCACTTTATACCATACACTCTACACTCTATACCCTACACTCTATACCCTACACTCTACACTCTATACCCTACACTCTATACCCTACACTCTACACTCTATACCCTACACTCTATACCCTACAATCTATACCATACACTCTATACCATACACTCTATACCCTTCACTCTATATCCTACACTCTATACCATACACTCTATACCCTACACTCTATATCATACACTCTATAGCCTACACTCTATTCCCTACACTCTATACCATACACTCTATACCCTACACTCTATACCCTACACTATACACTCTATACCCTACACTCTACACTCTATACCATACACTCTTTACCCTACACTCTATACCCTACACTCTACACTCTTTACCCTACACTCTGTACCAAACACTCTATACCCTACACTCTATACCGTACACTCTATACCCTACACTCTACACTCTATACCCTACACTCTATAACATACACTTTATACCCTACACTCTATACCTTACACTCTATACCGTACACTCTACACCCTACAATCTACAATCTATACCCTACACTCTATAACCTACACTCTATACCCTACACTCTACACCCTACTCTCTACACTTTATACCCTACACTCTACACTCTATACCCTACACTCTATACCCTACACTCTATACTCTACACTCTATACCCAACTCTCTAAACACTACACTCTATACCCTACACTCTACACTCTATACCCTACACTCTATACCCTACACTCTACACTCTATACCCTACACTCTATACCCTACTCTCTAAACCCTACACTCTATACCCTACACTCTACACTCTATACCCTACACTCTATACCCTACACTCTACACTCTATCCCCTGCACTCTATACCATACACTCTACACTCTATACTCTACACTCTATACCCTTCACTCTACAATCTATACCCTACACTCTATACCCTACACTCTACACTCTATACCCTACACTCTACACTCTATACCCTACACTCTATACCCTACAATCTATACCATACACTCTATACCATACACTATATACCCTACACTCTACACTCTATACCCTACACTCTACACTCTATACCCTACACTCTATACCCTACAATCTATACCATACACTCTATACCATACACTCTATACCCTACACTCTATACCTCACACTCTACACTCTATCCCCTGCACTCTATACCACACACTCTACACTCTATACCCTACACTCTATATCCTACACTCTACACTCTATACCCTACACTCTATACCCTACACTCTACACTCTATACTCTACACTCTATACCATACACTCTACACCCTACACTCTATACCCTACACTCTACACTCTATACACTACACTCTGTACCCTACACTCTATACCCTACACTCTATACCATACACTCTGTGCCCTACACTCTATACCTCACACTCTACACTATATCCCCTGCACTCTATACCATACACTCTACACTCTATACCCTACACTCTATACCCTACACTCTACACTCTATACCCTACACTCTATACCCTACACTCTACACTCTATACCCTACACTCTGTACCCTACAATCTATACCATACACTCTATACCATACACTCTATACCCTACACTCTATACCCTACACTCTACACTCTATACCCTACACTCTATACCCTACACTCTATACCCTACACTCTACACTCTATACCCAACACTCTATTCCATACACTCTATACCCTACACTCTATACTCTACACTCTACACTCTATACCCAACACTCTATTCCATACACTCTATACCCTACACTCTATACCCTACACCCTACGCTCTATACCCTACACTCTATACCCTACACTCTACACTCTATACCCAACACTCTATTCCATACACTCTATACCCTACACTCTATACCCTACACTCTACACTCTATACCCAACACTCTATTCCATACACTCTATACCCTACACTCTATACCCTACACCCTACGCTCTATACCCTACACTCTATACCCTACACTCTACACTCTATACCCTACACTCTACACTCTATACCCTTCACTCTATACCCCACACGCTATACCCTACACTCTATACCCTACACTCTATACCCTACACTCTATACCCTACAATCTACACCCTACACTCTATACCCTACACCCTATACCCTACACTCTATACCCTACACTCAACACCCTACACTCTATACCCTACACTCTATACCCTACACTCTATACCCTACACTCTATACCCTACACTCTACACTCGATACCCTACACTCTATACCCTACAATCTATACCATGCACTCTATACCATACACTCTATACCATACACTCTATCCCCTACACTCTATACCATACACTCTACACTCTATACCCTACACTCTACACCCTACACTATATACCCTACACTCTACACTCTATACCCTACATTCTCTACCCTACACTCTATACCATACACTCTATACCATACACTCTATCCCCTACACTCTATACCATACACTTTACACTCTATACCCTACTTTCTATACCCTACACTCTACACTCTATACCCTACACTCTATACCCTACACTCTACACCCTACACTCTATACCATACACTCTATACCCTACACTCTACACTCTATACCCTACACTCTATACCCTACACTCTATACCCTACACCCTACGCTCTATACCCTACACTCTATACCCTACACTCTACACTCTATACCCAACACTCTATTCCATACACTCTATACCCTACACTCTATACCCTACACTCTACACTCTATACCCTACACTCTACACTTTACACTCTATACCCTATACTCTATACCCTACACTCTATACCCTACACTCTATACCCTACACTCTACACTTTATACCCTACACTCTATACCCTACACTCTATACCCTGCATTCTATACCCTACACTCTATACCCTACACTCTACACTCTATACCCTACACTCTATACCCTACACTCTATACCCTACACTCTATACCCTACACTCTATACCCTACACTCTACACTTTATACCCTACACTCTATACCCTACACTCTATACCCTACACTCTATACCCTACACTCTACACTTTATACCCTACACTCTATACCCTACACTCTATACCCTACACTCTATACCCTACACTCTATACCCTACACTCTACACTCTATACCCTACACTCTATACCCTACACTCTATACCCTACACTCTATACCCTACACTCTACACTCTATACCCTACACTCTATACCCTACACTCTATACCCTACACTCTACACTTTATACCCTACACTCTATACCCTACACTCTACACTCTATACCCTACACTCTACACTCAATACCCTACACTCTATACCCTACACTCTATACCCTACACTGTATACCCTACACTCTAAACTCTATACCCTACACTCTATACCCTACACTCTACACTCTATACCCTACTCTCTATACCCTACACTCTATACCCTACAATCTATATCATACACTCTATACCATACACACTATACCATACACTCTACACTCTATACCCTACACTCTATACCCTACACTCTACACTCTATACCCTACACTCTATACCCTGCACTCTACACTCTATACCCTACACTCTACACTCTATACCCTACACTCTATACCCTACACTCTACACCCTACACTCTATACCCTACACTCTATACCCTACACTCTATACCCTACACTCTATACCCTACACTCTACACTCTATACCCTAGACTCTATACCCTACACTCTACACCCTACACTCTACACTTTATACCCTACACTCTATACCCTACAATCTTTACCATAGACTCTATACCATACACTCTACACCCTACACTCTATACCATACACTCTATACCCTACACTCTATACCCTACACTCTATACCCTACACTCTATACCATACACTCTATACCCTACACTCTATACCTCACACTCTACACTCTATCCCCTGCACTCTATACCATACACTCTACACTCTATACCCTACACTCTACACTCTATACCCTACACTCTATACCCTACAATCTATACCATACACTCTATACCATACACTCTATACCCTACCCTCTATACCCTACACTCTACACTCTATACCCTACACTCTATACCCTACACTCTATACCCTACACTCTACACTCTATACCCTACAATCTACACTCTATACCCTACACTCTATACCCTATAATCTATACCATACACTCTATACCCTACACTCTATACCTCACACTCTACACTCTATCCCCTGCACTCTATACCATACACTCTACACTCTATACCCTACATTCTATACCCTACACTCTACACTCTATACCCTACACTCTACACTTTATACCCTACACTCTACACTCTATACCCTACACTCTATACCCTACAATCTATACCATACACTCCTTACCATACACTCTATACCCTACACTCTATACCTCACACTCTACACTCTATCCCCTACACTCTACACTCTATACCCTACACTCTATACCCTACAATCTATACCATACACTCTATACCATACACTCTATACCCTACCCTCTATACCCCACACTCTACACTCTATACCCTACACTCTATAAACTACACTCTAAACCCTACACTCTACACTCTACACCCTACACTCTACAGTCTATACCCTACACTCTATACCCTACAATCTATACCATACACTCTATACCATACACTCTATACCCTACACTCTATACCTCACACTCTACACTCTATCCCCTGCACTCTATACCATACACTCTACACTCTATACCCTACACTCTATACCCTACACTCTACACTCTATACCCTACACTCTACACTCTATACCCTACACTCTATACCCTACAATCTATACCATACACTCTATACCATACACTCTATACCCTACACTCTGCACTCTATACCCTACACTCTATACCCTACAATCTATACCATACACTCCATACCATACACTCTATACCCTACAATCTATACCTCACACTCTACACTCTATCCCCTGCACTCTATACCACACTCTCTACACTCTATACCCTACACTCTATACCCTACACTCTACACTCTATACCCTACACTCTATACCCTACACTCTACACTCTATACCCTACACTCTATACCCTACAATCTATACCATACACTCTATACCATACACTCTACACCCTACACTCTATACCCTACACTCTACACTCTATACCCAACACTCTATACCCTACACTCTATACCCTACACTCTATACCCTACACTCTATACCTCACACTATACACTATATCCCCTGCATTCTATACCATACACTCTACACTCTATTCCCTACACTCTATACCCTACACTCTACACTCTATACCCTACACTCTATACCCTACACTCTACACTCTATACCCTACACTCTACACTCTATACCCTACACTCTATACCCTACAATCTATACCATACACTCTATACCATACACTCTATACCCTACACTCTATACCCTACACTCTACACTCTATACCCTACACTCTATACCCTACACTCTATATCCTACACTCTACACTCTATACTCTTCACTCTATACCCTACACTCTATACCCTACAATCTATACCATACACTCTATACCATACACTCTATACCCTACACTCTATACCTCACACTCTACACTCTATCCCCTGCACTTTATACCATAAACTCTACACTCTATACCCTACACTCTATACCCTACACTCTACACTCTATACCCTACACTCTATACCCTACACTCTACACTCTATACCCTACACTCTATACCCTACAATCTATACCATACACTCTATACCATACACTCTATACCCTTCACTCTATATCCTACACTCTATACCATACACTCTATACCCTACACTCTATATCATACACTCTATAGCCTACACTCTATTCCCTACACTCTATACCATACACTCTATACCCTACACTCTATACCCTACACTATACACTCTATACCCTACACTCTACACTCTATACCATACACTCTTTACCCTACACTCTATACCCTACACTCTATACCCTACACTCTACACTCTTTACCCTACACTCTGTACCAAACACTCTATACCCTACACTCTATACCGTACACTCTATACCCTACACTCTACACTCTATACCCTACACTCTATAACATACACTTTATACCCTACACTCTATACCTTACACTCTATACCGTACACTCTACACCCTACAATCTACAATCTATACCCTACACTCTATAACCTACACTCTATACCCTACACTCTACACCCTACTCTCTACACTTTATACCCTACACTCTACACTCTATACCCTACACTCTATACCCTACACTCTATACTCTACACTCTATACCCAACTCTCTAAACACTACACTCTATACCCTACACTCTACACTCTATACCCTACACTCTAAACCCTACACTCTGCACTCTATACCCTACACTCTATACCCTACTCTCTAAACCCTACACTCTATATCCTACACTCTACACTCTATACCCTACACTCTATACCCTACACTCTACACTCTATCCCCTGCACTCTATACCATACACTCTACACTCTATACTCTACACTCTATACCCTTCACTCTACACTCTATACCCTACACTCTATACCCTACACTCTACACTCTATACCCTACACTCTACACTCTATACCCTACACTCTATACCCTACAATCTATACCATACACTCTATACCATACACTATATACCCTACACTCTACACTCTATACCCTACACTCTACACTCTATACCCTACACTCTATACCCTACAATCTATACCATACACTCTATACCATACACTCTATACCCTACACTCTATACCTCACACTCTACACTCTATCCCCTGCACTCTATACCACACACTCTACACTCTATACCCTACACTCTATATCCTACACTCTACACTCTATACCCTACACTCTATACCCTACACTCTACACTCTATACCCTACACTCTATACCATACACTCTACACCCTACACTCTATACCCTACACTCTACACTCTATACACTACACTCTGTACCCTACACTCTATACCCTACACTCTATACCATACACTCTGTGCCCTACACTCTATACCTCACACTCTACACTATATCCCCTGCACTCTATACCATACACTCTACACTCTATACCCTACACTCTATACCCTACACTCTACACTCTATACCCTACACTCTATACCCTACACTCTACACTCTATACCCTACACTCTACACTCTATACCCTACACTCTGTACCCTACAATCTATACCATACACTCTATACCATACACTCTATACCCTACACTCTATACCCTACACTCTACACTCTATACCCTACACTCTATACCCTACACTCTATACCCTACACTCTACACTCTATACCCAACACTCTATTCCATACACTCTATACCCTACACTCTATACTCTACACTCTACACTCTATACCCAACACTCTATTCCATACACTCTATACCCTACATTCTATACCCTACACCCTACGCTCTATACCCTACACTCTATACCCTACACTCTACACTCTATACCCAACACTCTATTCCATACACTCTATACCCTACACTCTATACCCTACACTCTACACTCTATACCCAACACTCTATTCCATACACTCTATACCCTACACTCTATACCCTACACCCTACGCTCTATACCCTACACTCTATACCCTACACTCTACACTCTATACCCTACACTCTACACTCTATACCCTTCACTCTATACCCCACACGCTATACCCTACACTCTATACCCTACACTCTATACCCTACTCTCTATACCCTACAATCTACACCCTACACTCTATACCCTACACCCTATACCCTACACTCTATACCCTACACTCAACACCCTACACTCTATACCCTACACTCTATACCCTACACTCTATACCCTACACTCTATACCCTACACTCTACACTCGATACCCTACACTCTATACCCTACAATCTATACCATACACTCTATACCATACACTCTATACCATACACTCTATCCCCTACACTCTATACCATACACTCTACACTCTATACCCTACACTCTACACCCTACACTATATACCCTACACTCTACACTCTATACCCTACATTCTCTACCCTACACTCTATACCATACACTCTATACCATACACTCTATCCCCTACACTCTATACCATACACTTTACACTCTATACCCTACTTTCTATACCCTACACTCTACACTCTATACCCTACACTCTACACTCTATACCCTACACTCTACACCCTACACTCTATACCATACACTCTATACCCTACACTCTACACTCTATACCCTACACTCTATACCCTACACTCTATACCCTACACCCTACGCTCTATAAACTACACTCTATACCCTACACTCTACACTCTATACCCAACACTCTATTCCATACACTCTATACCCTACACTCTATACCCTACACTCTACACTCTATACCCTACACTCTACACTTTACACTCTATACCCTACACTCTATACTCTATACCCTACTCTCTATACCGTACATTCTACACTCTATACCCTACACTCTATACCCTACACTCTAATCCCTACACTCTACACTCTATACCCTACACTCTATACCCTACACTCTATACCCTACACTCTACACTCTATACCCTACACTCTATACCCTACACTCTATACCCTACACTCTACACTCTATACCCTACACTCTATACCATACACTATACACTCTATACCCTACACTCTACACTCTATACCATACACTCTTTACCCTACACTCTATACCCTACACTCTATACCCTACACTCTACACTCTATACCCTACACTCTATACCATACACTATACACTCTATACCCTACACTCTACACTCTATACCTTACACTCTTTACCCTACACTCTATACCCTACACTCTATACCCTACACTCTACACTCTATAACCTACACTCTATACCATACACTCTATATCCTACACTCTATACCCTACACTCTATACCCTACACTCTACACTCTATACCCTACACTCTATACCATACTCTCTATACCCTACACTCTATGCCCTACACTCTAATCTCCATACCATACACTCTATACCCTACACGCTATACCCTACACTCTATACCCTACACTCTATACCCTACACTCTACACTCTATACCCTACACTCTATACCATACACTCTATACCCTACACTCTACACTCTATACCCTACACTCTATACCATACACTCTATACCATACACTCTATACCATACACTCTATACCCTACACTATACACTCTATACCCTACACTCTACACTCTATACCATACACTCTATACCCTACACTCTATACCCTACACTCTACACTCTATACCCTACAATCTATACCCTACACTCTATACCCTACACCCTACACTCTATACCCTACAATCTACACTCTATACCCTACACTCTATACCATACACTCTATACCCTACACTCTATACCATACACTCTACACCATACACTCTATACCATACACTCTATACCCCACACTCTACACTCTATACCCTACACTCTATACCCTACACTCTATACTATACACTCTATACCCTACACTCTATACCCTACACTATACACTCTATACCCTACACTCTACACCATACACTCTATACCCTACACTCTATACTCTACGCTATACACTCTATACCTTACAATCTATACCTTACACTCTTTACCCTACACTCTATACCCTACACTCTATACCCTACACTCTACACTCTATAACCTACACTCTATACCATACACTCTATATCATACACTCTATACCCTACACTCTATACCCTACACTCTACACTCTATACCCTACACTCTATACCATACTCTCTATACCCTACACTCTATGCCCTACACTCTAATCTCCATACCATACACTCTATACCCTACACTCTATACCCTACACTCTATACCCTACACTCTATACCCTACACTATACACTCTATACCATACACTCTTTACCCTACACTCTATACCCTACACTCTATACCCTACACTCTACACTCTTTACCCTACACTCTGTACCAAACACTCTATACCCTACACTCTATACCGTACACTCTATACCCTACACTCTACACTCTATACCCTACACTCTATAACATACACTTTATACCCTACACTCTATACCTTACACTCTATACCCTACACTCTACACCCTACAATCTACAATCTATACCCTACACTCTATAACCTACACTCTATACCCTACACTCTACACCCTACTCTCTACACTTTATACCCTACACTCTACACTCTATACCCTACACTCTAAACCCTACACTCTATACTCTACACTCTATACCCAACTCTCTAAACACTACACTCTATACCCTACACTCTACACGCTATACCCTACACTCTATACCCTACACTCTACACTCTATACCCTACACTCTACACTCTATACCCTACTCTCTAAACCCTACACTCTATACCCTACACTCTACACTCTATACCCTACACTCTATACCCTACACTCTACACTCTATCCCCTGCACTCTATACCATACACTCTACACTCTATACTCTACACTCTATACCCTACACTCTACACTCTATACCCTACACTCTATACCCTACACTCTACACTTTATACCCTACACTCTACACTCTATACCCTACACTCTATACCCTACAATCTATACCATACACTCTATACCATACACTATATACCCTACACTCTACACTCTATACCCTACACTCTACACTCTATACCCTACAATCTATACCATACACTCTATACCATACACTCTATACCCTACACTCTATACCTCACACTCTACACTCTATCCCCTGCACTCTATACCACACACTCTACACTCTATACCCTACACTCTATATCCTACACTCTACACTCTATACCCTACACTCTATACCCTACACTCTACACTCTATACCCTACACTCTATACCATACACTCTACACCCTACACTCTATACCCTACACTCTACACTCTATACACTACACTCTGTACCCTACACTCTATACCCTACACTCTATACCATACACTCTGTGCCCTACACTCTATACCTCACACTCTACACTATATCCCCTGCACTCTATACCATACACTCTACACTCTATACCCTACACTCTATACCCTACACTCTATACCCTACACTCTATACCCTACACTCTACACTCTATACCCTACACTCTACACTCTATACCCTACACTCTATACCCTACAATCTATACCATACACTCTATACCATACACTCTATACCCTACACTCTATACCCTACACTCTACACTCTATACCCTACACTCTATACCCTACACTCTATACCCTACACTCTACACTCTATACCCAACACTCTATTCCATACACTCTATACCCTACACTCTATACTCTACACTCTACACTCTATACCCAACACTCTATTCCATACACTCTATACCCTACACTCTATACCCTACACCCTACGCTCTATACCCTACTCTCTATACCCTACACTCTACACTCTATACCCAACACTCTATTCCATACACTCTATACCCTACACTCTATACCCTACACTCTACACTCTATACCCAACACTCTATTCCATACACTCTATACCCTACACTCTATACCCTACACCCTACGCTCTATACCCTACACTCTATACCCTACACTCTACACTCTATACCCTACACTCTACACTCTATACCCTTCACTCTATACCCCACACGCTATACCCTACACTCTATACCCTACAATCTACACCCTACACTCTATACCCTACACCCTATACCCTACACTCTATACCCTACACTCAACACCCTACACTCTATACCCTACACTCTATACCCTACACTCTATACCCTACACTCTATACCCTACACTCTACACTCGATACCCTACACTCTATACCCTACAATCTATACCATACACTCTATACCATACACTCTATACCATACACTCTATCCCCTACACTCTATACCATACACTCTACACTCTATACCCTACACTCTACACCCTACACTATATACCCTACACTCTACACTCTATACCCTACATTCTCTACACTACACTCTATACCATACACTCTATACCATACACTCTATCCCCTACACTCTATACCATACACTTTACACTCTATACCCTACTTTCTATACCCTACACTCTACACTCTATATCCTACACTCTATACCCTACACTCTACACTCTATACCCTACACTCTATACCCTACACTCTACACTCTATCCCCTGCACTCTATACCACACACTCTACACTCTATACCCTACACTCTATATCCTTCACTCTACACTCTATACCCTACACTCTATACCATACACTCTACACCCTACACTCTATACCCTACACTCTACACTCTATACACTACACTCTGTACCCTACACTCTATACCCTACACTCTATACCATACACTCTGTGCCCTACACTCTATACCTCACACTCTACACTATATCCCCTGCACTCTATACCATACACTCTACACTCTATACCCTACACTCTATACCCTACACTCTATACCCTACACTCTATACCCTACACTCTACACTCTATACCCTACACTCTACACTCTATACCCTACACTCTATACCCTACAATCTATACCATACACTCTATACCATACACTCTATACCCTACACTCTATACCCTACACTCTACACTCTATACCCTACACTCTTTGCCCTACACTCTATACCCTACACTCTACACTCTATACCCAACACTCTATTCCATACACTCTATACCCTACACTCTATACCCTACACCCTACGCTCTATACCCTACACTCTATACCCTACACTCTACACTCTATACCCAACACTCTATTCCATACACTCTATACCCTACACTCTATACCCTACACTCTACACTCTATACCCAACACTCTATTCCATACACTCTATACCCTACACTCTATACCCTACACCCTACGCTCTATACCCTACACTCTATACCCTACACTCTACACTCTATACCCTACACTCTACACTCTATACCCTTCACTCTATACCCCACACGCTATACCCTACACTCTATACCCTACAATCTACACCCTACACTCTATACCCTACACCCTATACCCTACACTCTATACCCTACACTCAACACCCTACACTCTATACCCTACACTCTATACCCTACACTCTATACCCTACACTCTATACCCTACACTCTACACTCGATACCCTACACTCTATACCCTACAATCTATACCATACACTCTATACCATACACTCTATACCATACACTCTATCCCCTACACTCTATACCATACACTCTACACTCTATACCCTACACTCTACACCCTACACTATATACCCTACACTCTACACTCTATACCCTACATTCTCTACACTACACTCTATACCATACACTCTATACCATACACTCTATCCCCTACACTCTATACCATACACTTTACACTCTATACCCTACTTTCTATACCCTACACTCTACACTCTATATCCTACACTCTATACCCTACACTCTACACTCTATACCCTACACTCTATACCCTACACTCTACACTCTATCCCCTGCACTCTATACCATACACTCTACACTCTATACTCTACACTCTATACCCTACACTCTACACTCTATACCCTACACTCTATACCCTACACTCTACACTCTATACCCTACACTCTACACTCTATACCCTACACTCTATACCCTACAATCTATACCATACACTCTATACCATACACTATATACCCTACACTCTACACTCTATACCCTACACTCTACACTCTCTACCCTACACTCTATACCCTACAATCTATACCATACACTCTATACCATACACTCTATACCCTACACTCTATACCTCACACTCTACACTCTATCCCCTGCACTCTATACCACACACTCTACACTCTATACCCTACACTCTATATCCTACACTCTATACCCTACACTCTATACCCTACACTCTACACTCTATACCCTACACTCTATACCATACACTCTACACCCTACACTCTATACCCTACACTCTACACTCTATACACTACACTCTGTACCCTACACTCTATACCCTTCACTCTATACCATACACTCTGTGCCCTACACTCTATACCTCACACTCTACACTATATCCCCTGCACTCTATACCATACACTCTACACTCTATACCCTACACTCTATACCCTACACTCTACACTCTATACCCTACACTCTATACCCTTCACTCTACACTCTATACCCTACACTCTACACTCTATACCCTACACTCTATACCCTACAATCTATACCATACACTCTATACCATACACTCTATACCCTACACTCTATACCCTACACTCTACACTCTATACCCTACACTCTATACCCTACACTCTATACCCTACACTCTACACTCTATACCCAACACTCTATTCCATACACTCTATACCCTACACTCTATACTCTACACTCTACACTCTATACCCAACACTCTATTCCATACACTCTATACCCTACACTCTATACCCTACACCCTACGCTCTATACCCTACACTCTATACCCTACACTCTACACTCTATACCCAACACTCTATTCCATACACTCTATACCCTACACTCTATACCCTACACTCTACACTCTATACCCAACACTCTATTCCATACACTTTATACCCTACACTCTATACCCTACACCCTACGCTCTATACCCTACACTCTATACCCTACACTCTACACTCTATACCCTACACTCTACACTCTATACCCTTCACTCTATACCCCACACGCTATACCCTACACTCTATACCCTACACTCTATACCCTACAATCTACACCCTACACTCTATACCCTACACCCTATACCCTACACTCTATACCCTACACTCAACACCCTACACTCTATACCCTACACTCTATACCCTACACTCTATACCCTACACTCTACACTCGATACCCTACACTCTATACCCTACAATCTATACCATACACTCTATACCATACACTCTATACCATACACTCTATCCCCTACACTCTATACCATACACTCTACACTCTATACCCTACACTCTACACCCTACACTATATACCCTACACTCTACACTCTATACCCTACATTCTCTACCCTACACTCTATACCATACACTCTATACCATACACTCTATCCCCTACACTCTATACCATACACTTTACACTCTATACCCTACTTTCTATACCCTACACTCTACACTCTATACCCTACACTCTATACCCTACACTCTACACTCTATACCCTACACTCTACACTCTATACCCTACACTCTACACCCTACACTCTATACCATACACTCTATACCCTACACTCTACACTCTATACCCTACACTCTATACCCTACACTCTATACCCTACACCCTACGCTCTATACCCTACACTCTATACCCTACACTCTATACCCAACACTCTATTCCATACACTCTATACCCTACACTCTATACCCTACACTCTACACTCTATACCCTACACTCTACACTTTACACTCTATACCCTACACTCTATACTCTATACCCTACACTCTATACCGTACATTCTACACTCTATACCCTACACTCTATACCCTACACTCTAATCCCTACACTCTACACTCTATACCCTACACTCTATACCCTACACTCTATACCCTACACTCTACACTCTATACCCTACACTCTATACCCTACACTCTATACCCTACACTCTACACTCTATACCCTACACTCTATACCATACACTATACACTCTATACCCTACACTCTACACTCTATACCATACACTCTTTACCCTACACTCTATACCCTACACTCTATACCCTACACTCTACACTCTATACCCTACACTCTATACCATACACTATACACTCTATACCCTACACTCTACACTCTATACCTTACACTCTTTACCCTACACTCTATACCCTACACTCTATACCCTACACTCTACACTCTATAACCTACACTCTATACCATACACTCTATATCCTACACTCTATACCCTACACTCTACACTCTATAACCTACACTCTATACCATACACTCTATATCCTACACTCTATACCCTACACTCTATACCCTACACTCTACACTCTATACCCTACACTCTATACCATACTCTCTATACCCTACACTCTATGCCCTACACTCTAATCTCCATACCATACACTCTATACCCTACACGCTATACCCTACACTCTATACCCTACACTCTATACCCTACACTCTGCACTCTATACCCTACACTCTACACTCTATACCCTACACTCTATACCATACACTCTATACCATACACTCTATACCATACACTCTACACTCTATTCCCTACACTCTATACCATACATTCTATACCCTACACTCTAAACCCTACACTATACACTCTATACCCTACACTCTACACTGTATACCATACACTCTATACCCTACACTCTATACCCTACACTCTAAACTCTATACCCTACAATCTATACCCTACACTCTATACCCTACACCCTACACTCTATACCCTACAATCTACACTCTATACCCTACACTCTATACCATACACTGTATACCCTACACTCTATACCATACACTCTACACCGTACACTCTATACCATACACTCTATACCCCACACTCTACACTCTATACCCTACACTCTATACCCTACACTCTACACGTTATACCCTACACTCTATACCCTACACTCTATACCCTGCATTCTATACCCTACACTCTATACCCTACACTCTACACTCTATACCCTACACTCTATACCCTACACTCTATACCCTACACTCTATACCCTACACTCTATACCCTACACTCTACACTTTATACCCTACACTCTATACCCTACACTCTATACCCTACACTCTATACCCTACACTCTACACTTTATACCCTACACTCTATACCCTACACTCTATACCCTACACTCTATACCCTACACTCTATACCCTACACTCTACACTCTATACCCTACACTCTATACCCTACACTCTATACCCTACACTCTACACTCTATACCCTACACTCTACACCCTACACTCTATACCCTACACTCTACACTTTATACCCTACACTCTATACCCTACACTCTACACTCTATACCCTACACTCTACACTCAATACCCTACACTCTATACCCTACACTCTATACCCTACACTGTATACCCTACACTCTAAACTCTATACCCTACACTCTATACCCTACACTCTACACTCTATACCCTACTCTCTATACCCTACACTCTAAACTCTATACCCTACACTCTATACCCTACACTCTATACCCTACACTGTATACCCTACACTCTAAACTCTATACCATACACACTATACCATACACTCTACACTCTATACCCTACACTCTATACCCTACACTCTACACTCTATACCCTACACTCTATACCCTACACTCTACACTCTATACCCTACACTCTACACTCTATACCCTACACTCTATACCCTACACTCTACACCCTACACTCTATACCCTACACTCTATACCCTACACTCTATACCCTACACTCTACACTCTATACCCTACACTCTATACCCTACACTCTACACCCTACACGTTACACTCTATACCCTACACTCTATACCGTACACTCTATACCCTACACTCTACACTCTATACCCTACACTCTATAACATACACTTTATACCCTACACTCTATACCTTACACTCTATACCGTACACTCTACACCCTACAATCTACAATCTATACCCTACACTCTATAACCTACACTCTATACCCTACACTCTACACCCTACTCTCTACACTTTATACCCTACACTCTACACTCTATACCCTACACTCTATACCCTACACTCTATACTCTACACTCTATACCCAACTCTCTAAACACTACACTCTATACCCTACACTCTACACTCTATACCCTACACTCTACACTCTATACCCTACACTCTACACTCTATACCCTACTCTCTAAACCCTACACTCTATACCCTACACTCTACACTCTATACCCTACACTCTATACCCTACACTCTACACTCTATCCCCTGCACTCTATACCATACACTCTACACTCTATACTCTACACTTTATACCCTTCACTCTACACTCTATACCCTACACTCTATACCCTACACTCTACACTCTATACCCTACACTCTACACTCTATACCCTACACTCTATACCCTACAATCTATACCATACACTCTATACCATACACTATATACCCTACACTCTACACTCTATACCCTACACTCTACACTCTATACCCTACACTCTATACCCTACAATCTATACCATACACTCTATACCATACACTCTATACCCTACACTCTATACCTCACACTCTACACTCTATCCCCTGCACTCTATACCACACACTCTACACTCTATACCCTACACTCTATATCCTACACTCTACACTCTATACCCTACACTCTATACCCTACACTCTACACTCTATACCCTACACTCTACACTCTATACCCTACTCTCTAAACCCTACACTCTATACCCTACACTCTACACTCTATACCCTACACTCTATACCCTACACTCTACACTCTATACCCTACACTCTATACCCTACAATCTACACCCTACACTTTATAGCTTACACTCTATACCCTACACTCTATACCCTAAACTCTATACCATACACTCTATACCCTACACTCTATACCCTACACTCTATACCCTAAACTCTATACCATACACTCTATACTATACACTCTATACCCTACACTCTATACCCTACACTCTACACTCTATACCCTACACTCTATACCCTACACTCTATACCCTACACTCTACACTCTATACCCTACACTCTACACTCTATACCCTACACTCTATACCCTACAATCTATACCATACACTCTATACCATACACTCTATACCCTACACTCTATACCTCACACTCTACACTCTATCCCCTGCACTCTATACCATACACTCTACACTCTATACCCTACACTCTATACCCTACACTCTACACTCTATACCCTACACTCTATATCCTACACTCTACACTCTATACCCTACACTCTACACTTTATACCCTACACTCTATACCCTACAATCTATACCATGCACTCTATACCATACACTCTATACCCTACACTCTATACCCTACACTCTATACCCTACACTCTATACCATGCACTCTATACCCTACACTCTATATCATACACTCTATAGCCTACACTCTATTCCCTACACTCTATACCATACACTCTATACCCTACACTCTATACCCTACTCTCTACACTCTATACCATACACTCTATACCCTACACTCTATACCCTACAATCTACACTCTATACCCTACAATCTATACACTACACTCTATACCCTACACTCTACACTCTATACCCTACACTCTACACTCTATACCCTACACTCTAAACCCTACACTCTACACTCTATACCCTACACTCTATACCCTACACTCTATACTCTATACCCTACACTCTACACTCTATGCCCAACTCTCTAAACCCTACACTCTATACCCTACACTCTATACCCTACACTGTACACTCTATACCCTACACTCTACACTCTATACCCTACTCTCTAAACCCTACACTCTATACCCTACACTCTACACTCTATACCCAACACTCTATACCCTACACTCTACACTCTATACCCTACACTCTATACCCTACAATCTACACCCTACACTTTATAGCTTACACTCTATACCCTACACTCTATACCCTAAACTCTATACCATACACTCTATACCCTACACTCTATACCCTACACTCTATATCCTACACTCTACACAATACACTCTATACCCTACCCTCTATACCTTACACTCTATACCCTACACTCTACACAGTATACCCTACACTCTATATCCTACACTCTACACTCTATACCCTACACTCTATACCATACACTCTATACCCTACACTCTATACCCTACACTCTACACTCTATACCCTACACTCTATACCCTAAACTCTATACCCTACACTCTACACTTTATACCCTACACTCTATACCCTACACTCTATACCCTACACTCTATACCCTACACTCTATACCCTACACTCTACACTCTATACCCTACACTCTATACCCTACACTCTATACCCTACACTCTATACCCTACACTCTACACTTTATACCCTACACTCTATACCCTACACTCTATACCCTACACTCTATACCCTACACTCTATACCCTACACTCTACACTCTATACCCTACACTCTATACCCTACACTCTACACTTTATACCCTACACTCTATACCCTACACTCTATACCCTCCACTCTATACCCTACACTCTACACTCTACACCCTACACTCTACACTTTATACCCTACACTCTATACCCTACACTCTATACCCTTCACTCTATACCCTACACGCTATACCCTACACTCTATACCCTACACTCTATACCCTACACTCTATACCCTACACTCTACACCCTACACTCTATACCCTACACCCTATACCCTACACTCTATACCCTACACTCAACACCCTACACTCTATACCCTACACTCTATACAATACACTCTATACCCTACACTCTATACCTTACACTCTATACCCTACACTCTATACCCTACACTCTACACTCTATACCCTACACTCTATACCCTACACTCTATACTCTATACCCTACACTCTACACTCTATACCCAACTCTCTAAACCCTACACTCTATACCCTACACTCTACACTCTATACCCTACACTCTATACAATACACTCTACACTCTATACCCTACACTCTATACCCTACACTCTATAACCTACACTCTATACCCTACACTCTATACCCTACACTCTACACTCTATACCCTACTCTCTAAACCCTACACTCTATACCCTACACTCTACACTCTATACCCTACACTCTATACCCTACACTCTACACTCTATACCCTACACTCTATACCCTACACTCTATACCCTACACTCTATACCCTACACTCTACACCCTACACTTTATAGCTTACACTCTATACCCTACACTTTATACCCTAAACTCTATACCATACACTCTATACCCTACACTCTACACCCTACACTCTATACCCTACACTCTACACCATACACTCTATACCCTACCCTCTATACCTTACACTCTATATCCTACACGCTACACAGTATACCCTACACTCTATACCCTACACTCTACACTCTATACCCTACACTCTATACCATACACTCTATACCCTACACTCTATACCCTACACTCTACACTCTATACCCTACACTCTATACCCTACACTCTATACCCTACACTCTACACGTTATACCCTACACTCTATACCCTACACTCTATACCCTGCATTCTATACCCTACACTCTATACCCTACACTCTACACTCTATACCCTACACTCTATACCCTACACTCTATACCCTACACTCTATACCCTACACTCTATACCCTACACTCTACACTTTATACCCTACACTCTATACCCTACACTCTATACCCTACACTCTATACCCTACACTCTACACTTTATACCCTACACTCTATACCCTACACTCTATACCCTACACTCTATACCCTACACTCTACACTCTATACCCTACACTCTATACCCTACACTCTATACCCTACACTCTACACTCTATACCCTACACTCTACACCCTACACTCTATACCCTACACTCTACACTTTATACCCTACACTCTATACCCTACACTCTACACTCTATACCCTACACTCTACACTCAATACCCTACACTCTATACCCTACACTCTATACTCTACACTGTATACCCTACACTCTAAACTCTATACCCTACACTCTATACCCTACACTCTACACTCTATACCCTACTCTCTATACCCTACACTCTATACCCTACAATCTATATCATACACTCTATACCATACACACTATACCATACACTCTACACTCTATACCCTACACTCTATACCCTACACTCTACACTCTATACCCTACACTCTATACCCTACACTCTACACTCTATACCCTACACTCTACACTCTATACCCTACACTCTATACCCTACACTCTACACCCTACACTCTATACCCTACACTCTATACCCTACACTCTATACCCTACACTCTACACTCTATACCCTACACTCTATACCCTACACTCTACACCCTACACTCTACACTCTATACCCTACACTCTATACCCTACAATCTTTACCATAGACTCTATACCATACACTCTACACCCTACACTCTATACCCTACACTCTATACCCTACACTCTATACCCTACACTCTATACCCTACACTCTATACCATACACTCTATACCCTACACTCTATATCTCACACTCTACACTCTATCCCCTGCACTCTATACCATACACTCTACACTCTATACCCTACACTCTACACTCTATACCCTACACTCTATACCCTACAATCTATACCATACACTCTATACCATACACTCTATACCCTACCCTCTATACCCTACACTCTACACTCTATACCCTACACTCTATACCCTACACTCTATGCCCTACACTCTACACTCTATACCCTACAATCTACACTCTATACCCTACACTCTATACCCTATAATCTATACCATACACTCTATACCCTACACTCTATACCTCACACTCTACACTCTATCCCCTGCACTCTATACCATACACTCTACACTCTATACCCTACATTCTATACCCTACACTCTACACTCTATACCCTACACTCTACACTTTACACCATACACTCTACACTCTATACCCTACACTCTATACCCTACAATCTATACCATACACTCCTTACCATACACTCTATACCCTACACTCTATACCTCACACTCTACACTCTATCCCCTACACTCTACACTCTATACCCTACACTCTATACCCTACAATCTATACCATACACTCTATACCATACACTCTATACCCTACCCTCTATACCCTACACTCTACACTCTATACCCTACACTCTATAAACTACACTCTAAACCCTACACTCTACACTCTATACCCTACACTCTACAGTCTATACCCTACACTCTATACCCTACAATCTATACCATACACTCTATACCATACACTCTATACCCTACACTCTATACCTCACACTCTACACTCTATCCCCTGCACTCTATACCATACACTCTACACTCTATACCCTACACTCTATACCCTACACTCTACACTCTATACCCTACACTCTACACTCTATACCCTACACTCTATACCCTACAATCTATACCATACACTCTATACCATACACTCTATACCCTACACTCTGCACTCTATACCCTACACTCTATACCCTACAATCTATACCATACACTCCATACCATACACTCTATACCCTACACTCTATACCTCACACTCTACACTCTATCCCCTGCACTCTATACCACACTCTCTACACTCTATACCCTACACTCTATACCCTACACTCTACACTCTATACCCTACACTCTATACCCTACACTCTACACTCTATACCCTACACTCTATACCCTACAATCTATACCATACACTCTATACCATACACTCTACACCCTACACTCTATACCCTACACTCTACACTCTATACCCTACACTCTATACCCTACACTCAATACCCTACACTCTATACCCTACACTCTATACCTCACACTATACACTATATCCCCTGCATTCTATACCATACACTCTACACTCTATTCCCTACACTCTATACCCTACACTCTACACTCTATACCCTACACTCTATACCCTACACTCTACACTCTATACCCTACACTCTACACTCTATACCCTACACTCTATACCCTACAATCTATACCATACACTCTATACCATACACTCTATACCCTACACTCTATACCCTACACTCTACACTCTATACCCTACACTCTATACCCTACACTCTATATCCTACACTCTACACTCTATACTCTACACTCTATACCCTACACTCTATACCCTACAATCTATACCATACACTCTATACCATACACTCTATACCCTACACTCTATACCTCACACTCTACACTCTATCCCCTGCACTTTATACCATACACTCTACACTCTATACCCTACACTCTATACCCTACACTCTACACTCTATACCCTACACTCTATACCCTACACTCTACACTCTATACCCTACACTCTATACCCTACAATCTATACCATACACTCTATACCATACACTCTATACCCTTCACTCTATATCCTACACTCTATACCATACACTCTATACCCTACACTCTATATCATACACTCTATAGCCTACACTCTATTCCCTACACTCTATACCATACACTCTATACCCTACACTCTATACCCTACACTATACACTCTATACCCTACACTCTACACTCTATACCATACACTCTTTACCCTACACTCTATACCCTACACTCTATACCCTACACTCTACACTCTTTACCATACACTCTGTACCAAACACTCTATACCCTACACTCTATACCGTACACTCTATACCCTACACTCTACACTCTATACCCTACACTCTATAACATACACTTTATACCCTACACTCTATACCTTACACTCTATACCGTACACTCTACACCCTACAATCTACAATCTATACCCTACACTCTATAACCTACACTCTATACCCTACACTCTACACCCTACTCTCTACACTTTATACCCTACACTCTACACTCTATACCCTACACTCTATACCCTACACTCTATACTCTACACTCTATACCCAACTCTCTAAACACTACACTCTATACCCTACACTCTACACTCTATACCCTACACTCTATACCCTACACTCTACACTCTATACCCTACACTCTATACCCTACTCTCTAAACCCTACACTCTATACCCTACACTCTACACTCTATACCCTACACTCTATACCCTACACTCTACACTCTATCCCCTGCACTCTATACCATACACTCTACACTTTATACTCTACACTCTATACCCTTCACTCTACACTCTATACCCTACACTCTATACCCTACACTCTACACTCTATACCCTACACTCTACACTCTATACCCTACACTCTATACCCTACAATCTATACCATACACTCTATACCATACACTATATACCCTACACTCTACACTCTATACCCTACACTCTACACTCTATACCCTACACTCTATACCCTACAATCTATACCATACACTCTATACCATACACTCTATACCCTACACTCTATACCTCACACTCTACACTCTATCCCCTGCACTCTATACCACACACTCTACACTCTATACCCTACACTCTATATCCTACACTCTACACTCTATACCCTACACTCTATACCCTACACTCTACACTCTATACTCTACACTCTATACCATACACTCTACACCCTACACTCTATACCCTACACTCTACACTCTATACACTACACTCTGTACCCTACACTCTATACCCTACACTCTATACCATACACTCTGTGCCCTACACTCTATACCTCACACTCTACACTATATCCCCTGCACTCTATACCATACACTCTACACTCTATACCCTACACTCTATACCCTACACTCTACACTCTATACCCTACACTCTATACCCTACACTCTACACTCTATACCCTACACTCTGTACCCTACAATCTATACCATACACTCTATACCATACACTCTATACCCTACACTCTATACCCTACACTCTACACTTTATACCCTACACTCTATACCCTACACTCTATACCCTACACTCTACACTCTATACCCAACACTCTATTCCATACACTCTATACCCTACACTCTATACTCTACACTCTACACTCTATACCCAACACTCTATTCCATACACTCTATACCCTACACTCTATACCCTACACCCTACGCTCTATACCCTACACTCTATACCCTACACTCTACACTCTATACCCAACACTCTATTCCATACACTCTATACCCTACACTCTATACCCTACACTCTACACTCTATACCCAACACTCTATTCCATACACTCTATACCCTACACTCTATACCCTACACCCTACGCTCTATACCCTACACTCTATACCCTACACTCTACACTCTATACCCTACACTCTACACTCTATACCCTTCACTCTATACCCCACACGCTATACCCTACACTCTATACCCTACACTCTATACCCTACACTCTATACCCTACAATCTACACCCTACACTCTATACCCTACACCCTATACCCTACACTCTATACCCTACACTCAACACCCTACACTCTATACCCTACACTCTATACCCTACACTCTATACCCTACACTCTATACCCTACACTCTACACTCGATACCCTACACTCTATACCCTACAATCTATACCATGCACTCTATACCATACACTCTATACCATACACTCTATCCCCTACACTCTATACCATACACTCTACACTCTATACCCTACACTCTACACCCTACACTATATACCCTACACTCTACACTCTATACCCTACATTCTCTACCCTACACTCTATACCATACACTCTATACCATACACTCTATCCCCTACACTCTATACCATACACTTTACACTCTATACCCTACTTTCTATACCCTACACTCTACACTCTATACCCTACACTCTATACCCTACACTCTACACCCTACACTCTATACCATACACTCTATACCCTACACTCTACACTCTATACCCTACACTCTATACCCTACACTCTATACCCTACACCCTACGCTCTATACCCTACACTCTATACCCTACACTCTACACTCTATACCCAACACTCTATTCCATACACTCTATACCCTACACTCTATACCCTACACTCTACACTCTATACCCTACACTCTACACTTTACACTCTATACCCTATACTCTATACCCTACACTCTATACCCTACACTCTATACCCTACACTCTACACTTTATACCCTACACTCTATACCCTACACTCTATACCCTGCATTCTATACCCTACACTCTATACCCTACACTCTACACTCTATACCCTACACTCTATACCCTACACTCTATACCCTACACTCTATACCCTACACTCTATACCCTACACTCTACACTTTATACCCTACACTCTATACCCTACACTCTATACCCTACACTCTATACCCTACACTCTACACTTTATACCCTACACTCTATACCCTACACTCTATACCCTACACTCTATACCCTACACTCTATACCCTACACTCTACACTCTATACCCTACACTCTATACCCTACACTCTATACCCTACACTCTACACTTTATACCCTACACTCTATACCCTACACTCTACACTCTATACCCTACACTCTACAATCAATACCCTACACTCTATACCCTACACTCTATACCCTACACTGTATACCCTACACTCTAAACTCTATACCCTACACTCTATACCCTACACTCTACACTCTATACCCTACTCTCTATACCCTACACTCTATACCCTACAATCTATATCATACACTCTATACCATACACACTATACCATACACTCTACACTCTATACCCTACACTCTATACCCTACACTCTACACTCTATACCCTACACTCTATACCCTACACTCTACACTCTATACCCTACACTCTACACTCTATACCCTACACTCTACACCCTACACTCTATACCCTACACTCTATACCCTACACTCTATACCCTACACTCTATACCCTACACTCTACACTCTATACCCTACACTCTATACCCTACACTCTACACCCTACACTCTACACTTTATACCCTACACTCTATACCCTACAATCTTTACCATAGACTCTATACCATACACTCTACACCCTACACTCTATACCATACACTCTATACCCTACACTCTATACCCTACACTCTATACCCTACACTCTATACCATACACTCTATACCCTACACTCTATACCTCACACTCTACACTCTATCCCCTGCACTCTATACCATACACTCTACACTCTATACCCTACACTCTACACTCTATACCCTACACTCTATACCCTACAATCTATACCATACACTCTATACCATACACTCTATACCCTACCCTCTATACCCTACACTCTACACTCTATACCCTACACTCTATACCCTACACTCTATACCCTACACTCTACACTCTATACCCTACAATCTACACTCTATACCCTACACTCTATACCCTATAATCTATACCATACACTCTATACCCTACACTCTATACCTCACACTCTACACTCTATCCCCTGCACTCTATACCATACACTCTACACTCTATACCCTACATTCTATACCCTACACTCTACACTCTATACCCTACACTCTACACTTTATACCCTACACTCTACACTCTATACCCTACACTCTATACCCTACAATCTATACCATACACTCCTTACCATACACTCTATACCCTACACTCTATACCTCACACTCTACACTCTATCCCCTACACTCTACACTCTATACCCTACACTCTATACCCTACAATCTATACCATACACTCTATACCATACACTCTATACCCTACCCTCTATACCCTACACTCTACACTCTATACCCTACACTCTATAAACTACACTCTAAACCCTACACTCTACACTCTATACCCTACACTCTACAGTCTATACCCTACACTCTATACCCTACAATCTATACCATACACTCTATACCATACACTCTATA
This sequence comes from Ranitomeya imitator, assembly GCF_032444005.1. NCBI lineage: Eukaryota > Metazoa > Chordata > Amphibia > Anura > Dendrobatidae > Ranitomeya > Ranitomeya imitator. The sequence goes on along the minus strand of NW_027193292.1, from coordinate 370,285 downwards.
CCCTACACTCTATACCTCACACTCTACACTCTATCCCCTGCACTCTATACCATACACTCTACACTCTATACCCTACACTCTATACCCTACACTCTACACTCTATACCCTACACTCTACACTCTATACCCTACACTCTATACCCTACAATCTATACCATACACTCTATACCATACACTCTATACCCTACACTCTGCACTCTATACCCTACACTCTATACCCTACAATCTATACCATACACTCCATACCATACACTCTATACCCTACAATCTATACCTCACACTCTACACTCTATCCCCTGCACTCTATACCACACTCTCTACACTCTATACCCTACACTCTATACCCTACACTCTACACTCTATACCCTACACTCTATACCCTACACTCTACACTCTATACCCTACACTCTATACCCTACAATCTATACCATACACTCTATACCATACACTCTACACCCTACACTCTATACCCTACACTCTACACTCTATACCCAACACTCTATACCCTACACTCTATACCCTACACTCTATACCCTACACTCTATACCTCACACTATACACTATATCCCCTGCATTCTATACCATACACTCTACACTCTATTCCCTACACTCTATACCCTACACTCTACACTCTATACCCTACACTCTATACCCTACACTCTACACTCTATACCCTACACTCTACACTCTATACCCTACACTCTATACCCTACAATCTATACCATACACTCTATACCATACACTCTATACCCTACACTCTATACCCTACACTCTACACTCTATACCCTACACTCTATACCCTACACTCTATATCCTACACTCTACACTCTATACTCTACACTCTATACCCTACACTCTATACCCTACAATCTATACCATACACTCTATACCATACACTCTATACCCTACACTCTATACCTCACATTCTACACTCTATCCCCTGCACTTTATACCATAAACTCTACACTCTATACCCTACACTCTATACCCTACACTCTACACTCTATACCCTACACTCTATACCCTACACTCTACACTCTATACCCTACACTCTATACCCTACAATCTATACCATACACTCTATACCATACACTCTATACCCTTCACTCTATATCCTACACTCTATACCATACACTCTATACCCTACACTCTATATCATACACTCTATAGCCTACACTCTATTCCCTACACTCTATACCATACACTCTATACCCTACACTCTATACCCTACACTATACACTCTATACCCTACACTCTACACTCTATACCATACACTCTTTACCCTACACTCTATACCCTACACTCTATACCCTACACTCTACACTCTTTACCCTACACTCTGTACCAAACACTCTATACCCTACACTCTATACCGTACACTCTATACCCTACACTCTACACTCTATACCCTACACTCTATAACATACACTTTATACCCTACACTCTATACCTTACACTCTATACTGTACACTCTACACCCTACAATCTACAATCTATACCCTACACTCTATAACCTACACTCTATACCCTACACTCTACACCCTACTCTCTACACTTTATACCCTACACTCTACACTCTATACCCTACACTCTATACCCTACACTCTATACTCTACACTCTATACCCAACTCTCTAAACACTACACTCTATACCCTACACTCTACACTCTATACCCTACACTCTAAACCCTACACTCTGCACTCTATACCCTACACTCTATACCCTACTCTCTAAACCCTACACTCTATATCCTACACTCTACACTCTATACCCTACACTCTATACCCTACACTCTACACTCTATCCCCTGCACTCTATACCATACACTCTACACTCTATACTCTACACTCTATACCCTTCACTCTACACTCTATACCCTACACTCTATACCCTACACTCTACACTCTATACCCTACACTCTACACTCTATACCCTACACTCTATACCCTACAATCTATACCATACACTCTATACCATACACTATATACCCTACACTCTACACTCTATACCCTACACTCTACACTCTATACCCTACACTCTATACCCTACAATCTATACCATACACTCTATACCATACACTCTATACCCTACACTCTATACCTCACACTCTACACTCTATCCCCTGCACTCTATACCACACACTCTACACTCTATACCCTACACTCTATATCCTACACTCTACACTCTATACCCTACACTCTATACCCTACACTCTACACTCTATACCCTACACTCTATACCATACACTCTACACCCTACACTCTATACCCTACACTCTACACTCTATACACTACACTCTGTACCCTACACTCTATACCCTACACTCTATACCATACACTCTGTGCCCTACACTCTATACCTCACACTCTACACTATATCCCCTGCACTCTATACCATACACTCTACACTCTATACCCTACACTCTATACCCTACACTCTACACTCTATACCCTACACTCTATACCCTACACTCTACACTCTATACCCTACACTCTACACTCTATACCCTACACTCTGTACCCTACAATCTATACCATACACTCTATACCATACACTCTATACCCTACACTCTATACCCTACACTCTACACTCTATACCCTACACTCTATACCCTACACTCTATACCCTACACTCTACACTCTATACCCAACACTCTATTCCATACACTCTATACCCTACACTCTATACTCTACACTCTACACTCTATACCCAACACTCTATTCCATACACTCTATACCCTACATTCTATACCCTACACCCTACGCTCTATACCCTACACTCTATACCCTACACTCTACACTCTATACCCAACACTCTATTCCATACACTCTATACCCTACACTCTATACCCTACACTCTACACTCTATACCCAACACTCTATTCCATACACTCTATACCCTACACTCTATACCCTACACCCTACGCTCTATACCCTACACTCTATACCCTACACTCTACACTCTATACCCTACACTCTACACTCTATACCCTTCACTCTATACCCCACACGCTATACCCTACACTCTATACCCTACACTCTATACCCTACTCTCTATACCCTACACTCTATACCCTACACTCAACACCCTACACTCTATACCCTACACTCTATACCCTACACTCTATACCCTACACTCTACACTCGATACCCTACACTCTATACCCTACAATCTATACCATACACTCTATACCATACACTCTATACCATACACTCTATCCCCTACACTCTATACCATACACTCTACACTCTATACCCTACACTCTACACCCTACACTATATACCCTACACTCTACACTCTATACCCTACATTCTCTACCCTACACTCTATACCATACACTCTATACCATACACTCTATCCCCTACACTCTATACCATACACTTTACACTCTATACCCTACTTTCTATACCCTACACTCTACACTCTATACCCTACACTCTACACTCTATACCCTACACTCTACACCCTACACTCTATACCATACACTCTATACCCTACACTCTACACTCTATACCCTACACTCTATACCCTACACTCTATACCCTACACCCTACGCTCTATAAACTACACTCTATACCCTACACTCTACACTCTATACCCAACACTCTATTCCATACACTCTATACCCTACACTCTATACCCTACACTCTACACTCTATACCCTACACTCTACACTTTACACTCTATACCCTACACTCTATACTCTATACCCTACTCTCTATACCGTACATTCTACACTCTATACCCTACACTCTATACCCTACACTCTAATCCCTACACTCTACACTCTATACCCTACACTCTATACCCTACACTCTATACCCTACACTCTACACTCTATACCCTACAGTCTATACCCTACACTCTATACCCTACACTCTACACTCTATACCCTACACTCTATACCATACACTATACACTCTATACCCTACACTCTACACTCTATACCATACACTCTTTACCCTACACTCTATACCCTACACTCTATACCCTACACTCTACACTCTATACCCTACACTCTATACCATACACTATACACTCTATACCCTACACTCTACACTCTATACCTTACACTCTTTACCCTACACTCTATACCCTACACTCTATACCCTACACTCTACACTCTATAACCTACACTCTATACCATACACTCTATATCCTACACTCTATACCCTACACTCTATACCCTACACTCTACACTCTATACCCTACACTCTATACCATACTCTCTATACCCTACACTCTATGCCCTACACTCTAATCTCCATACCATACACTCTATACCCTACACGCTATACCCTACACTCTATACCCTACACTCTATACCCTACACTCTACACTCTATACCCTACACTCTATACCATACACTCTATACCCTACACTCTACACTCTATACCCTACACTCTATACCATACACTCTATACCATACACTCTATACCATACACTCTACACTCTATTCCCTACACTCCATACCATACACTCTATACCCTACACTCTATACCCTACACTATACACTCTATACCCTACACTCTACACTCTATACCATACACTCTATACCCTACACTCTATACCCTACACTCTACACTCTATACCCTACAATCTATACCCTACACTCTATACCCTACACCCTACACTCTATACCCTACAATCTACACTCTATACCCTACACTCTATACCATACACTCTATACCCTACACTCTATACCATACACTCTACACCATACACTCTATACCATACACTCTATACCCCACACTCTACACTCTATACCCTACACTCTATACCCTACACTCTATACTATACACTCTATACCCTACACTCTATACCCTACACTATACACTCTATACCCTACACTCTACACCATACACTCTATACCCTACACTCTATACTCTACGCTATACACTCTATACCTTACAATCTATACCTTACACTCTTTACCCTACACTCTATACCCTACACTCTATACCCTACACTCTACACTCTATAACCTACACTCTATACCATACACTCTATATCATACACTCTATACCCTACACTCTATACCCTACACTCTACACTCTATACCCTACACTCTATACCATACTCTCTATACCCTACACTCTATGCCCTACACTCTAATCTCCATACCATACACTCTATACCCTACACTCTATACCCTACACTCTATACCCTACACTCTATACCCTACACTATACACTCTATACCATACACTCTTTACCCTACACTCTATACCCTACACTCTATACCCTACACTCTACACTCTTTACCCTACACTCTGTACCAAACACTCTATACCCTACACTCTATACCGTACACTCTATACCCTACACTCTACACTCTATACCCTACACTCTATAACATACACTTTATACCCTACACTCTATACCTTACACTCTATACCCTACACTCTACACCCTACAATCTACAATCTATACCCTACACTCTATAACCTACACTCTATACCCTACACTCTACACCCTACTCTCTACACTTTATACCCTACACTCTACACTCTATACCCTACACTCTAAACCCTACACTCTATACTCTACACTCTATACCCAACTCTCTAAACACTACACTCTATACCCTACACTCTACACGCTATACCCTACACTCTATACCCTACACTCTACACTCTATACCCTACACTCTACACTCTATACCCTACTCTCTAAACCCTACACTCTATACCCTACACTCTACACTCTATACCCTACACTCTATACCCTACACTCTACACTCTATCCCCTGCACTCTATACCATACACTCTACACTCTATACTCTACTCTCTATACCCTACACTCTACACTCTATACCCTACACTCTATACCCTACACTCTACACTTTATACCCTACACTCTACACTCTATACCCTACACTCTATACCCTACAATCTATACCATACACTCTATACCATACACTATATACCCTACACTCTACACTCTATACCCTACACTCTACACTCTATACCCTACAATCTATACCATACACTCTATACCATACACTCTATACCCTACACTCTATACCTCACACTCTACACTCTATCCCCTGCACTCTATACCACACACTCTACACTCTATACCCTACACTCTATATCCTACACTCTACACTCTATACCCTACACTCTATACCCTACACTCTACACTCTATACCCTACACTCTATACCATACACTCTACACCCTACACTCTATACCCTACACTCTACACTCTATACACTACACTCTGTACCCTACACTCTATACCCTACACTCTATACCATACACTCTGTGCCCTACACTCTATACCTCACACTCTACACTATATCCCCTGCACTCTATACCATACACTCTACACTCTATACCCTACACTCTATACCCTACACTCTATACCCTACACTCTATACCCTACACTCTACACTCTATACCCTACACTCTACACTCTATACCCTACACTCTATACCCTACAATCTATACCATACACTCTATACCATACACTCTATACCCTACACTCTATACCCTACACTCTACACTCTATACCCTACACTCTATACCCTACACTCTATACCCTACACTCTACACTCTATACCCAACACTCTATTCCATACACTCTATACCCTACACTCTATACTCTACACTCTACACTCTATACCCAACACTCTATTCCATACACTCTATACCCTACACTCTATACCCTACACCCTACGCTCTATACCCTACTCTCTATACCCTACACTCTACACTCTATACCCAACACTCTATTCCATACACTCTATACCCTACACTCTATACCCTACACTCTACACTCTATACCCAACACTCTATTCCATACACTCTATACCCTACACTCTATACCCTACACCCTACGCTCTATACCCTACACTCTATACCCTACACTCTACACTCTATACCCTACACTCTACACTCTATACCCTTCACTCTATACCCCACACGCTATACCCTACACTCTATACCCTACAATCTACACCCTACACTCTATACCCTACACCCTATACCCTACACTCTATACCCTACACTCAACACCCTACACTCTATACCCTACACTCTATACCCTACACCCTATACCCTACACTCTATACCCTACACTCTACACTCGATACCCTACACTCTATACCCTACAATCTATACCATCCACTCTATACCATACACTCTATACCATACACTCTATCCCCTACACTCTATACCATACACTCTACACTCTATACCCTACACTCTACACCCTACACTATATACCCTACACTCTACACTCTATACCCTACATTCTCTACACTACACTCTATACCATACACTCTATACCATACACTCTATCCCCTACACTCTATACCATACACTTTACACTCTATACCCTACTTTCTATACCCTACACTCTACACTCTATATCCTACACTCTATACCCTACACTCTACACTCTATACCCTACACTCTATACCCTACACTCTACACTCTATCCCCTGCACTCTATACCACACACTCTACACTCTATACCCTACACTCTATATCCTTCACTCTACACTCTATACCCTACACTCTATACCATACACTCTACACCCTACACTCTATACCCTACACTCTACACTCTATACACTACACTCTGTACCCTACACTCTATACCCTACACTCTATACCATACACTCTGTGCCCTACACTCTATACCTCACACTCTACACTATATCCCCTGCACTCTATACCATACACTCTACACTCTATACCCTACACTCTATACCCTACACTCTATACCCTACACTCTATACCCTACACTCTACACTCTATACCCTACACTCTACACTCTATACCCTACACTCTATACCCTACAATCTATACCATACACTCTATACCATACACTCTATACCCTACACTCTATACCCTACACTCTACACTCTATACCCTACACTCTTTACCCTACACTCTATACCCTACACTCTACACTCTATACCCAACACTCTATTCCATACACTCTATACCCTACACTCTATACCCTACACCCTACGCTCTATACCCTACACTCTATACCCTACACTCTACACTCTATACCCAACACTCTATTCCATACACTCTATACCCTACACTCTATACCCTACACTCTACACTCTATACCCAACACTCTATTCCATACACTCTATACCCTACACTCTATACCCTACACCCTACGCTCTATACCCTACACTCTATACCCTACACTCTACACTCTATACCCTACACTCTACACTCTATACCCTTCACTCTATACCCCACACGCTATACCCTACACTCTATACCCTACAATCTACACCCTACACTCTATACCCTACACCCTATACCCTACACTCTATACCCTACACTCAACACCCTACACTCTATACCCTACACTCTATACCCTACACTCTATACCCTACACTCTATACCCTACACTCTACACTCGATACCCTACACTCTATACCCTACAATCTATACCATACACTCTATACCATACACTCTATACCATACACTCTATCCCCTACACTCTATACCATACACTCTACACTCTATACCCTACACTCTACACCCTACACTATATACCCTACACTCTACACTCTATACCCTACATTCTCTACACTACACTCTATACCATACACTCTATACCATACACTCTATCCCCTACACTCTATACCATACACTTTACACTCTATACCCTACTTTCTATACCCTACACTCTACACTCTATATCCTACACTCTATACCCTACACTCTACACTCTATACCCTACACTCTATACCCTACACTCTACACTCTATCCCCTGCACTCTATACCATACACTCTACACTCTATACTCTACACTCTATACCCTACACTCTACACTCTATACCCTACACTCTATACCCTACACTCTACACCCTACACTCTACACTCTATACCCTACACTCTATACCCTACAATCTATACCATACACTCTATACCATACACTATATACCCTACACTCTACACTCTATACCCTACACTCTACACTCTCTACCCTACACTCTATACCCTACAATCTATACCATACACTCTATACCATACACTCTATACCCTACACTCTATACCTCACACTCTACACTCTATCCCCTGCACTCTATACCACACACTCTACACTCTATACCCTACACTCTATATCCTACACTCTATACCCTACACTCTATACCCTACACTCTACACTCTATACCCTACACTCTATACCATACACTCTACACCCTACACTCTATACCCTACACTCTACACTCTATACACTACACTCTGTACCCTACACTCTATACCCTTCACTCTATACCATACACTCTGTGCCCTACACTCTATACCTCACACTCTACACTATATCCCCTGCACTCTATACCATACACTCTACACTCTATAACCTACACTCTATACCCTACACTCTACACTCTATACCCTACACTCTATACCCTTCACTCTACACTCTATACCCTACACTCTACACTCTATACCCTACACTCTATACCCTACAATCTATACCATACACTCTATACCATACACTCTATACCCTACACTCTATACCCTACACTCTACACTCTATACCCTACACTCTATACCCTACACTCTATACCCTACACTCTACACTCTATACCCAACACTCTATTCCATACACTCTATACCCTACACTCTATACTCTACACTCTACACTCTATACCCAACACTCTATTCCATACACTCTATACCCTACACTCTATACCCTACACCCTACGCTCTATACCCTACACTCTATACCCTACACTCTACACTCTATACCCAACACTCTATTCCATACACTCTATACCCTACACTCTATACCCTACACTCTACACTCTATACCCAACACTCTATTCCATACACTTTATACCCTACACTCTATACCCTACACCCTACGCTCTATACCCTACACTCTATACCCTACACTCTACACTCTATACCCTACACTCTACACTCTATACCCTTCACTCTATACCCCACACGCTATACCCTACACTCTATACCCTACACTCTATACCCTACAATCTACACCCTACACTCTATACCCTACACCCTATACCCTACACTCTATACCCTACACTCAACACCCTACACTCTATACCCTACACTCTATACCCTACACTCTATACCCTACACTCTACACTCGATACCCTACACTCTATACCCTACAATCTATACCATACACTCTATACCATACACTCTATACCATACACTCTATCCCCTACACTCTATACCATACACTCTACACTCTATACCCTACACTCTACACCCTACACTATATACCCTACACTCTACACTCTATACCCTACAATCTACACCCTACACTCTATACCCTACACCCTATACCCTACACTCTATACCCTACACTCAACACCCTACACTCTATACCCTACACTCTATACCCTACACTCTATACCCTACACTCTACACTCGATACCCTACACTCTATACCCTACAATCTATACCATACACTCTATACCATACACTCTATACCATACACTCTATCCCCTACACTCTATACCATACACTCTACACTCTATACCCTACACTCTACACCCTACACTATATACCCTACACTCTACACTCTATACCCTACACTCTATACCATACACTCTACACCCTACACTCTATACCCTACACTCTACACTCTATACACTACACTCTGTACCCTACACTCTATACCCTTCACTCTATACCATACACTCTGTGCCCTACACTCTATACCTCACACTCTACACTATATCCCCTGCACTCTATACCATACACTCTACACTCTATACCCTACACTCTATACCCTACACTCTACACTCTATACCCTACACTCTATACCCTTCACTCTACACTCTATACCCTACACTCTACACTCTATACCCTACACTCTATACCCTACAATCTATACCATACACTCTATACCATACACTCTATACCCTACACTCTATACCCTACACTCTACACTCTATACCCTACACTCTATACCCTACACTCTATACCCTACACTCTACACTCTATACCCAACACTCTATTCCATACACTCTATACCCTACACTCTATACTCTACACTCTACACTCTATACCCAACACTCTATTCCATACACTCTATACCCTACACTCTATACCCTACACCCTACGCTCTATACCCTACACTCTATACCCTACACTCTACACTCTATACCCAACACTCTATTCCATACACTCTATACCCTACACTCTATACCCTACACTCTACACTCTATACCCAACACTCTATTCCATACACTTTATACCCTACACTCTATACCCTACACCCTACGCTCTATACCCTACACTCTATACCCTACACTCTACACTCTATACCCTACACTCTACACTCTATACCCTTCACTCTATACCCCACACGCTATACCCTACACTCTATACCCTACACTCTATACCCTACAATCTACACCCTACACTCTATACCCTACACCCTATACCCTACACTCTATACCCTACACTCAACACCCTACACTCTATACCCTACACTCTATACCCTACACTCTATACCCTACACTCTACACTCGATACCCTACACTCTATACCCTACAATCTATACCATACACTCTATACCATACACTCTATACCATACACTCTATCCCCTACACTCTATACCATACACTCTACACTCTATACCCTACACTCTACACCCTACACTATATACCCTACACTCTACACTCTATACCCTACATTCTCTACCCTACACTCTATACCATACACTCTATACCATACACTCTATCCCCTACACTCTATACCATACACTTTACACTCTATACCCTACTTTCTATACCCTACACTCTACACTCTATACCCTACACTCTATACCCTACACTCTACACTCTATACCCTACACTCTACACTCTATACCCTACACTCTACACCCTACACTCTATACCATACACTCTATACCCTACACTCTACACTCTATACCCTACACTCTATACCCTACACTCTATACCCTACACCCTACGCTCTATACCCTACACTCTATACCCTACACTCTATACCCAACACTCTATTCCATACACTCTATACCCTACACTCTATACCCTACACTCTACACTCTATACCCTACACTCTACACTTTACACTCTATACCCTACACTCTATACTCTATACCCTACACTCTATACCGTACATTCTACACTCTATACCCTACACTCTATACCCTACACTCTAATCCCTACACTCTACACTCTATACCCTACACTCTATACCCTACACTCTATACCCTACACTCTACACTCTATACCCTACACTCTATACCCTACACTCTATACCCTACACTCTACACTCTATACCCTACACTCTATACCATACACTATACACTCTATACCCTACACTCTACACTCTATACCATACACTCTTTACCCTACACTCTATACCCTACACTCTATACCCTACACTCTACACTCTATACCCTACACTCTATACCATACACTATACACTCTATACCCTACACTCTACACTCTATACCTTACACTCTTTACCCTACACTCTATACCCTACACTCTATACCCTACACTCTACACTCTATAACCTACACTCTATACCATACACTCTATATCCTACACTCTATACCCTACACTCTACACTCTATAACCTACACTCTATACCATACACTCTATATCCTACACTCTATACCCTACACTCTATACCCTACACTCTACACTCTATACCCTACACTCTATACCATACTCTCTATACCCTACACTCTATGCCCTACACTCTAATCTCCATACCATACACTCTATACCCTACACGCTATACCCTACACTCTATACCCTACACTCTATACCCTACACTCTGCACTCTATACCCTACACTCTACACTCTATACCCTACACTCTATACCATACACTCTATACCATACACTCTATACCATACACTCTACACTCTATTCCCTACACTCTATACCATACACTCTATACCCTACACTCTAAACCCTACACTATACACTCTATACCCTACACTCTACACTGTATACCATACACTCTATACCCTACACTCTATACCCTACACTCTAAACTCTATACCCTACAATCTATACCCTACACTCTATACCCTACACCCTACACTCTATACCCTACAATCTACACTCTATACCCTACACTCTATACCATACACTCTATACCCTACACTCTATACCATACACTCTACACCGTACACTCTATACCATACACTCTATACCCCACACTCTACACTCTATACCCTACACTCTATACCCTACACTCTATACTATACGCTCTATACCCTACACTCTATACCCTACACTATACACTCTATACCCTACACTCTACACCATACACTCTATACCCTACACTCTATACTCTACGCTATACACTCTATACCTTACAATCTATACCTTACACTCTTTACCCTACACTCTATACCCTACACTCTATACCCTACACTCTACACTCTATAACCTACACTCTATACCATACACTCTATATCATACACTCTATACCCTACACTCTATACCCTACACTCTACACTCTATACCCTACACTCTATACCATACTCTCTATACCCTACACTCTATGCCCTACACTCTAATCTCCATACCATACACTCTATACCCTACACTCTATAACATACATTCTACACCCTACACTCTATACCATACACTCTATACCATACACTCTACACTCTATACCATACACTCTATACCCTACACTCTACACTTTATACCCTACACTCTATACCCTACACTCTATACCCTACACGCTATACCCTACACTCTATACCCTACACTCTATACCCTACACTCTACACTCTATACCCTACACTCTATACCATACACTCTATACCATACACTATATGCCCTACACTCTAATCTCCATACCATACACTCTATACCCTACACTCTATAACATACATTCTACACCCTACACTCTATACCATACACTCTATACCCTACACTCTACACTCTATACCATACACTCTATACCCTACACGCTACACTCTATACCCTAAACTCTACACCCTACACTCTATACCCTACACTCTATACCCTACACTCTATACCCTACACTCTATACCCTACACTCTACACTCTATACCCTACACTCTATACCCTACACTCTATACCATACACTCTATACCATACACTCTATCCCCTACACTCTATACCCTACAGTCTAATCCCTACACTCTACACTCTATACCCTACACTCTATACCCTACACTCTATACCATACACTTTATACCCTACACTCTATACCCTACACTCTACACTCTATTCCATGCACTCTATACCCTACACTCTATACCCTACACTCTACACTCTATACCCTACACTCTACACTCTATACCCTACACTCTATACCCTACACTCTATACTCTATACCCTACACTCTATACCCTACACTATACACTCTATGCCCTACACTCTATGCCCTACACTCTAATCCCTACACTCTAAACTCTATAACCTACACTCTATACTCTACACTCCATACTCTACACTCTATACCCTATACTCTACACTCTATACCCTACACTCTATACCATACACTCTAATCCCTACATTCTACACTCTGTACCCTACACTCTTTACCCTACACTCCATACCCTACACTCTATACCCTACACTCTACACTCTATACCCTACACTCTATACCCTACATTCTATACCCTACACTCTATACCCTACACTCTACACTCTATACCCTACACTCTATACCCTACACTCTATACCCTACACTCTATACCCTACACTCTACACCCTACACTCTATACCCTACACTCTATACTTTACACCCTATACCCTACACTCTATACCCTACACTCTATACCCTACACTCTACACTCTATACCCTACACTCTATACCCTACACTCTATACTATACACTCTATACCCTACACTCTACACTCTATACCCTACACTCTATACCCTACACTCTATACTCTACACTCTATACCTTACACTCTATACCCTAGACTCTTTACCCTACACTCTACACTCTATGCCCTACACTTCATACCCTCCACTCTATACCCTACACTCTACACTCTATACTCTACTCTCTATACCATACACTCTATACCCTAAACTCTTTACCCTACACTCTACACTCTATACCCTACACTCTATACCCTACACTCTACACTCTATACCATACACTCTATACCCTACACTCTACACTCTATACCCTACACTCTATACCCTGCACTCTATACCCTACACCCTACGCTCTATACCCTACACTCTATACCCTACACTCTATACTCTATACCCTACAATCTATTCCATACATTCTCTACCCTACACTCTATACCCTACACTGTAATCAGTACACTCTATACCCTACACTCTATTCCCTACACTCTATTCCATACACTCTATACCCTACACTCTGTACCCTACACTCTACACGCTATACCCTACACTCTACACTCTATACCCTGCACTCTATACCCTACACCCTACGCTCTATACCCTACACTCTATACCCTACACTCTATACCCTACACTCTATTCCAAACATTCTATACCCTACACTCTATACCCTACACTGTAATCAGTACACTCTACACTCTATACCCTACACTCTATACCCTACACTCCATACCATACAATCCATACCCTACACTCTATACCCTACACTCTACACTCTATACCTACACTCTATACCCTACACTCTAAACCCTACATTCTATATCCTACACTCTATACCCTACACTCTACACTCTATACCCTACAATCTATACCCTACACTCTACACTCTATACCCTACACTCTATACCCTACACTCTATACCCTACACTCTACACTCTATACCCTACACTCTATACCATACACTCTATACCCTACACTCTACACTCTATACCCTACACTCTATACCCTACACTCTATACCCTACACTCTACACTCTACACTCTATAACCTACACTCTATACCCTACACTCTATACTCTACACTCTATACCCTACACTCTATACCCTACACTCTATACCCTACACTCTACACTCTATACCCTACACTCTATACCCTAAACTCTATACCCTACACTCTATACCCTACACTCCATACCCTCCACTCTGTACCCTACACTCTACACTCTATACCCCACACTCTATACCATACGCTCTATACCCTACACTCTATACCCGACACTCTATATCCTACACTATACACTCTATACCCTACACTCTACACTGTATACCATACACTCTATACCCTACACTCTATACCCTACACTCTGCACTCTATACCCTACACTCTACACCCTACACTCTATACCATACACTCTATACCCTACACTCTACACCCTACACTCTATACCTTACACTCTATACCCTACACCCTACGCTCTATACCCTACACTCTATACCCTACACTCTACACTCTATACCCTACACTCTATTCCATACACTCTATACCCTACACTCTATACACTACACTCTACACTCTATACCTTACACTCTACACTTTGCACTCTATATCCTACACTCTATAGCCTACACTCTATACCCTACACTCTATACCCTACACTCTACACTCTATACCCTACATTCTATACCCTACACTCTAATCCCTACACTCTACACTCTATACCCTACACTCTATACCCTACACTCTATACCCTACACTATATACCCTACACTCTACACTCTATACCCTACACTCTATGCCCTACACTCTATACCCTACACTCTATACCCTACACTATATACCCTACACTCTACACTTTATACCCTACACTCTATACCATACACTATATACCCTACACTCTACACTCTATTCCCTACACTCTATACCCTACACTCTATACCCTACACTCTAATCTCTATACCAGACACTCTATACCCTACACTCTATAACATACATTCTACACCCTACAATCTATACCATACACTCTATACCCTACACTCTACACTCTATACCATACACTCTATACCCTACAATCTACACCTTATAGCCTACACTCTATACCCTACACTCTATAACCTACACTCTATACCCTACACGCTATACCCTACACTCTATACCCTACACTCTATACCCTACACTATATACCCTACACTCTACACCCTACACTCTATACCCTACACCCTATACCCTACACTCTATACCCTAATCTCTACACCCTACACTCTATACCCTATACTCTATACCCTACACTCTATACCCTACACTCTACACTCTATACACTACACCCTATACCCTACACTCTATACCATACACTCTATACCATACACTTTATCCCCTACACTCTATACCATACACTCTACACTCTATACCCTACACTCTATACCCTACACTCTGCACTCTATACCCTACACTCTATAACCTACACTCTATACCCTACACTCTATAACCTACACTCTATACCCTACACTCTATACCCTACTCTCTACACTTTATACCCTACACTCTACACTCTATACCCTACACTCTATACCCTATACTCTACACCCTACACTCTACACTCTATACCCTACACTATATAACCTACACTCTATACCCTACACTCTATACCCTACTCTCTACACTTTATACCCTACACTCTACACTCTATTCCCTACACTCTATACCCTACACTCTACACTCTATACCCAACACTCTATACCCTACACTCTACACTCTATACCCTACACTCTACACTCTATACCCTACTCTTTAAACCCTACACTCTATACCCTACACTCTACACTCTATACCCTACACTCTATACCCTACACTCTACACTCTATACCCTTCACTCTATACCCTACACTCTATACCCTGCACTCTATACCCTACACTCTTCACCCTACACTTTATAGCTTACACTCTATACCCTACACTCTATACCATTCACTCTATACCCTACACTCTATACCCTACACTCAATACCCTACACTCTACACCATACACCATACACTCTATACCCTACCCTCTATACCTTACACTCTATACCCTACACTCTACACATTATACCCTACACTATATACCCTACACTCTACACTCTATACCCTACACTCTATACCATACACTCTATACCCTACACTCTATACCCTACACTCTACACTCTATACCCTACAATCTACACTCTACACCCTACACTCTACACTTTACACTCTATAATCTACACTCTATACCCTACACTCTATACCCTACACTCTACACTTTATCCCCTACACTCTATACCCTACACTCTATACCCTACACACTATACCCTACACGCTATACCCTACACTCTATACCCTACACTCTATACCCTACACTCTATACCCTACATTCTACATCCTACACTCCATACCCTACACCCTATACCCTACACTCTATACCCTACACTCTACACCCTACACTCTATACCCTACACTCTATACCCTACACTCTATACCCTACACTCTATACCATACACTCTATCCCCTACACTCTATACCATACACTCTACACTCTATACCCTACACTGTATACCCTACACTCTAAACTCTATACCCTACACTCTATGCCCTACACTCTATACCATACACTCTATACCATACACTCTATCCCCTACACTCTATACCATACACTCTACACTCTATACCCTACACTGTATACCCTACACTCTAAACTCTATACCCTACACTCTATACCCTACACTCTACACTCTATACCCTACACTCTACACTCTATACCCTACACTCTATACCCTACAATCTATATCATACACTCTATACCATACACACTATACCATACACTCTGCACTCTATACCCTACACTCTATACCCTACACTCTACACTCTATACCCTACACTCTATACCCTACACTCTACACTCTATACCTTACACCCTACACTCTATACCATACACTCTATCCCCTACACTCTATCCCATACACTCTACACTCTATACTCTTCACTCTACACTCTATACCCTACACTCTACACTCTATAGCCTACACTCTACACCCTACACTCTATACCATACACTCTATACCCTACACTCTACACTCTATACCCTACACTCTATACCCTACACTCTATACTCTACACCCTACGCTCTGTACCCTACACTCTATACCCTACACTCTACACACTATACCCTACACTCTATTCCATACACTCTATACCCTACACTCTATACCCTACACTCTATACCCTACACTCTATACTCTATACCGTACATTCTACACTCTATACCCTACACTCTATACCCTACACTCTAATCCCTACACTCTACACCAGGGATTCAAGCTTCAGGAGGCTAATTTGCATATTCCAGGTGCCTTCTGGGAGAAGCGAAGTCTCCCTAAGCTAGAAGATCGTTGGGTACAGCCGGGACCAGCTGCTTCGAAAGCATCACCAAACCAGGGATTCAAGCTTCAGGAGGCTAATTTGCATATTCCAGGTGCCTTCTGGGAGAAGCGAAGTCTCCCTAAGCTAGAAGATCGTTGGGTACAGCCGGGACCAGCTGCTTCGAAAGCATCACCAAACCAGGGATTCAAGCTTCAGGAGGCTAATTTGCATATTCCAGGTTCCTTCTGGGAGAAGCGAAGTCTCCCTAAGCTAGAAGATCGTTGGGTACAGCCGGGACCAGCTGCTTCGAAAGCATCACCAAACCAGGGATTCAAGCTTCAGGAGGCTAATTTGCATATTCCAGGTTCCTTCTGGGAGAAGCGAAGTCTCCCTAAGCTAGAAGATCGTTGGGTACAGCCGGGACCAGCTGCTTCGAAAGCATCACCAAACCAGGGATTCAAGCTTCAGGAGGCTAATTTGCATATTCCAGGTGCCTTCTGGGAGAAGCGAAGTCTCCCTAAGCTAGAAGATCGTTGGGTACAGCCGGGACCAGCTGCTTCGAAAGCATCACCAAACCAGGGATTCAAGCTTCAGGAGGCTAATTTGCATATTCCAGGTGCCTTCTGGGAGAAGCGAAGTCTCCCTAAGCTAGAAGATCGTTGGGTACAGCCGGGACCAGCTGCTTCGAAAGCATCACCAAACCAGGGATTCAAGCTTCAGGAGGCTAATTTGCATATTCCAGGTGCCTTCTGGGAGAAGCGAAGTCTCCCTAAGCTAGAAGATCGTTGGGTACAGCCGGGACCAGCTGCTTCGAAAGCATCACCAAACCAGGGATTCAAGCTTCAGGAGGCTAATTTGCATATTCCAGGTGCCTTCTGGGAGAAGCGAAGTCTCCCTAAGCTAGAAGATCGTTGGGTACAGCCGGGACCAGCTGCTTCGAAAGCATCACCAAACCAGGGATTCAAGCTTCAGGAGGCTAATTTGCATATTCCAGGTGCCTTCTGGGAGAAGCGAAGTCTCCCTAAGCTAGAAGATCGTTGGGTACAGCCGGGACCAGCTGCTTCGAAAGCATCACCAAACCAGGGATTCAAGCTTCAGGAGGCTAATTTGCATATTCCAGGTGCCTTCTGGGAGAAGCGAAGTCTCCCTAAGCTAGAAGATCGTTGGGTACAGCCGGGACCAGCTGCTTCGAAAGCATCACCAAACCAGGGATTCAAGCTTCAGGAGGCTAATTTGCATATTCCAGGTGCCTTCTGGGAGAAGCGAAGTCTCCCTAAGCTAGAAGATCGTTGGGTACAGCCGGGACCAGCTGCTTCGAAAGCATCACCAAACCAGGGATTCAAGCTTCAGGAGGCTAATTTGCATATTCCAGGTGCCTTCTGGGAGAAGCGAAGTCTCCCTAAGCTAGAAGATCGTTGGGTACAGCCGGGACCAGCTGCTTCGAAAGCATCACCAAACCAGGGATTCAAGCTTCAGGAGGCTAATTTGCATATTCCAGGTGCCTTCTGGGAGAAGCGAAGTCTCCCTAAGCTAGAAGATCGTTGGGTACAGCCGGGACCAGCTGCTTCGAAAGCATCACCAAACCAGGGATTCAAGCTTCAGGAGGCTAATTTGCATATTCCAGGTGCCTTCTGGGAGAAGCGAAGTCTCCCTAAGCTAGAAGATCGTTGGGTACAGCCGGGACCAGCTGCTTCGAAAGCATCACCAAACCAGGGATTCAAGCTTCAGGAGGCTAATTTGCATATTCCAGGTGCCTTCTGGGAGAAGCGAAGTCTCCCTAAGCTAGAAGATCGTTGGGTACAGCCGGGACCAGCTGCTTCGAAAGCATCACCAAACCAGGGATTCAAGCTTCAGGAGGCTAATTTGCATATTCCAGGTGCCTTCTGGGAGAAGCGAAGTCTCCCTAAGCTAGAAGATCGTTGGGTACAGCCGGGACCAGCTGCTTCGAAAGCATCACCAAACCAGGGATTCAAGCTTCAGGAGGCTAATTTGCATATTCCAGGTGCCTTCTGGGAGAAGCGAAGTCTCCCTAAGCTAGAAGATCGTTGGGTACAGCCGGGACCAGCTGCTTCGAAAGCATCACCAAACCAGGGATTCAAGCTTCAGGAGGCTAATTTGCATATTCCAGGTGCCTTCTGGGAGAAGCGAAGTCTCCCTAAGCTAGAAGATCGTTGGGTACAGCCGGGACCAGCTGCTTCGAAAGCATCACCAAACCAGGGATTCAAGCTTCAGGAGGCTAATTTGCATATTCCAGGTGCCTTCTGGGAGAAGCGAAGTCTCCCTAAGCTAGAAGATCGTTGGGTACAGCCGGGACCAGCTGCTTCGAAAGCATCACCAAACCAGGGATTCAAGCTTCAGGAGGCTAATTTGCATATTCCAGGTGCCTTCTGGGAGAAGCGAAGTCTCCCTAAGCTAGAAGATCGTTGGGTACAGCCGGGACCAGCTGCTTCGAAAGCATCACCAAACCAGGGATTCAAGCTTCAGGAGGCTAATTTGCATATTCCAGGTGCCTTCTGGGAGAAGCGAAGTCTCCCTAAGCTAGAAGATCGTTGGGTACAGCCGGGACCAGCTGCTTCGAAAGCATCACCAAACCAGGGATTCAAGCTTCAGGAGGCTAATTTGCATATTCCAGGTGCCTTCTGGGAGAAGCGAAGTCTCCCTAAGCTAGAAGATCGTTGGGTACAGCCGGGACCAGCTGCTTCGAAAGCATCACCAAACCAGGGATTCAAGCTTCAGGAGGCTAATTTGCATATTCCAGGTGCCTTCTGGGAGAAGCGAAGTCTCCCTAAGCTAGAAGATCGTTGGGTACAGCCGGGACCAGCTGCTTCGAAAGCATCACCAAACCAGGGATTCAAGCTTCAGGAGGCTAATTTGCATATTCCAGGTGCCTTCTGGGAGAAGCGAAGTCTCCCTAAGCTAGAAGATCGTTGGGTACAGCCGGGACCAGCTGCTTCGAAAGCATCACCAAACCAGGGATTCAAGCTTCAGGAGGCTAATTTGCATATTCCAGGTGCCTTCTGGGAGAAGCGAAGTCTCCCTAAGCTAGAAGATCGTTGGGTACAGCCGGGACCAGCTGCTTCGAAAGCATCACCAAACCAGGGATTCAAGCTTCAGGAGGCTAATTTGCATATTCCAGGTGCCTTCTGGGAGAAGCGAAGTCTCCCTAAGCTAGAAGATCGTTGGGTACAGCCGGGACCAGCTGCTTCGAAAGCATCACCAAACCAGGGATTCAAGCTTCAGGAGGCTAATTTGCATATTCCAGGTGCCTTCTGGGAGAAGCGAAGTCTCCCTAAGCTAGAAGATCGTTGGGTACAGCCGGGACCAGCTGCTTCGAAAGCATCACCAAACCAGGGATTCAAGCTTCAGGAGGCTAATTTGCATATTCCAGGTGCCTTCTGGGAGAAGCGAAGTCTCCCTAAGCTAGAAGATCGTTGGGTACAGCCGGGACCAGCTGCTTCGAAAGCATCACCAAACCAGGGATTCAAGCTTCAGGAGGCTAATTTGCATATTCCAGGTGCCTTCTGGGAGAAGCGAAGTCTCCCTAAGCTAGAAGATCGTTGGGTACAGCCGGGACCAGCTGCTTCGAAAGCATCACCAAACCAGGGATTCAAGCTTCAGGAGGCTAATTTGCATATTCCAGGTGCCTTCTGGGAGAAGCGAAGTCTCCCTAAGCTAGAAGATCGTTGGGTACAGCCGGGACCAGCTGCTTCGAAAGCATCACCAAACCAGGGATTCAAGCTTCAGGAGGCTAATTTGCATATTCCAGGTGCCTTCTGGGAGAAGCGAAGTCTCCCTAAGCTAGAAGATCGTTGGGTACAGCCGGGACCAGCTGCTTCGAAAGCATCACCAAACCGCGCGCC
Organism: Ranitomeya imitator; assembly: GCF_032444005.1. Lineage (NCBI taxonomy): Eukaryota > Metazoa > Chordata > Amphibia > Anura > Dendrobatidae > Ranitomeya > Ranitomeya imitator. The sequence goes on along the minus strand of NW_027193292.1, from coordinate 347,240 downwards.
TTACGGCGCGCGAATTTTTGCCTGTAGGACATTATTGCAAGAGAGCTTGGCTGAGTAGATTACACAAGAAGGAAAACACACAGCAAGTCAGCAGGATCTAGGAGCAACATGGCAGATGTGACAACCTACATGGTGAGCTGCAGCATGTGCTACATGTTCACAGATCGACCAGAAGAAGAATCCAATTTCACCTGTCAGAAGTGTAGACTAGTGGCCCTTTTAGAAGAAAAGGTGCGGGGTCTGGAAGAAAGAATAGCAACTTTGAAACTCATCAAAGAGAATGAAGACTTTCTAGACAGAACAGAAGCATCTCTACTGGTCACAGAAGGTGCAAAAAGTGTCAGAGAACCTCCAAAAGCAGATGAGTGGAAGCATGTGACCAAAAGAAGCAAGAAGACCATGGAGAAATCACCAACCACACAACTGAAAAACCGATATCAAATCTTTGTAGAGGACGAAGATGGCACACCTAAGAATGAAGCAATACCAGCAAGCAAAAAAGAAAAGGGCACACAGCAACAAGTGACAGCAAAAAGTACAGCCAAGAAGCAACGAAGAGTGGTGGTGGTGGGAGACTCACTACTGAGAGGCACAGAAGCAGCCATCTGCAGACCGGACATAACTGCAAGAGAAGTATGCTGCCTTCCAGGTGCGATGATCAAGGATGTGACCGATAGGATACCAAAGCTCTTCAGCTCCAAGGACGTCCACCCATTTCTTCTGATACATGTTGGCACCAATGACACGGCAAGGAAGGACCTACCGACAATCTGCAAGGACTTTGAAGAGTTGGGGAAGAAAGTAAAGGAACTGGATGCACAGGTAGTTTTTTCTTCTATCCTTCCAGTAGATGGGCATGGCACCAGGAGATGGAACAGGATCCTTGATGCAAACAACTGGCTAAGACGATGGTGCAGACAACAAGGATTCGGATTCCTGGACCACGGTGTGAATTACTTGTACGATGGACTCCTCGCCAGAGACGGACTACACCTCAACAAACCTGGGAAACACACATTCGCCAGAAGACTCGCTACACTCATCAGGAGGGCGTTAAACTAGAAGAAGAGGGGACGGGAAGAAAAACATTAGACTCGAACAAAGACGACCCAGGAAAACATACTCAGAAGGGAGGTAAGAACATTTCTAAAACAATCCACAGTGAGGAGATTGGAACAAAACAAAATCCTCTAAACTGCATGCTCGCAAACGCCAGAAGCCTGACAAACAAGATGGAAGAACTAGAAGCAGAAATATCTACAGGTACCTTTGACATAGTGGGAATAACCGAGACATGGTTAGATGAAAGCTATGACTGGGCAGTTAACTTACAGGGTTACAGTCTGTTTAGAAAGGATCGTAAAAATCGGAGAGGAGGAGGGGTTTGTCTCTATGTAAAGTCTTGTCTAAAGTCCACTTTAAGGGAGGATATTAGCGAAGGGAATGAGGATGTCGAGTCCATATGGGTTGAAATTCATGGAGGGAAAAATGGTAACAAAATTCTCATTGGGGTCTGTTACAAACCCCCAAATATAACAGAAACCATGGAAAGTCTACTTCTAAAGCAGATAGATGAAGCTGCAACCCATAATGAGGTCCTGGTTATGGGGGACTTTAACTACCCGGATATTAACTGGGAAACAGAAACCTGTGAAACCCATAAAGGCAACAGGTTTCTGCTAATAACCAAGAAAAATTATCTTTCACAATTGGTGCAGAATCCAACCAGAGGAGCAGCACTTTTAGACCTAATACTATCTAATAGACCTGACAGAATAACAAATCTGCAGGTGGTTGGGCATTTAGGAAATAGCGACCACAATATTGTGCAGTTTCACCTGTCTTTCACTAGGGGGACTTGTCAGGGAGTCACAAAAACATTGAACTTTAGGAAGGCAAAGTTTGAACAGCTTAGAGATGCCCTTAATCTGGTAGACTGGGACAATATCCTCAGAAATGAGAATACAGATAATAAATGGGAAATGTTTAAGAACATCCTAAATAGGCAGTGTAAGCGGTTTATACCTTGTGGGAATAAAAGGACTAGAAATAGGAAAAACCCAATGTGGCTAAACAAAGAAGTAAGGCAGGCAATTAACAGTAAAAAGAAAGCATTTGCACTACTAAAGCAGGATGGCACCACTGAAGCTCTAAAAAACTATAGGGAGAAAAATACTTTATCTAAAAAACTAATTAAAGCTGCCAAAAAGGAAACAGAGAAGCACATTGCTAAGGAGAGTAAAACTAATCCCAAACTGTTCTTCAACTATATCAATAGTAAAAGAATAAAAACTGAAAATGTAGGCCCCTTAAAAAATAGTGAGGAAAGAATGGTTGTAGATGACGAGGAAAAAGCTAACATATTAAACACCTTCTTCTCCACAGTATTCACGGTGGAAAAAGAAATGCTAGGTGAAATCCCAAGAAACAATGAAAACCCTATATTAAGGGTCACCAATCTAACCCAAGAAGAGGTGCGAAACCGGCTAAATAAGATTAAAATAGATAAATCTCCAGGTCCGGATGGCATACACCCACGAGTACTAAGAGAACTAAGTAATGTAATAGATAAACCATTATTTCTTATTTTTAGGGACTCTATAGCGACAGGGTCTGTTCCGCAGGACTGGCGCATAGCAAATGTGGTGCCAATATTCAAAAAGGGCTCTAAAAGTGAACCTGGAAATTATAGGCCAGTAAGTCTAACCTCTATTGTTGGTAAAATATTTGAAGGGTTTCTGAGGGATGTTATTCTGGATTATCTCAATGAGAATAACTGTTTAACTCCATATCAGCATGGGTTTATGAGAAATCGCTCCTGTCAAACCAATCTAATCAGTTTTTATGAAGAGGTAAGCTATAGACTGGACCACGGTGAGTCATTGGACGTGGTATATCTCGATTTTTCCAAAGCGTTTGATACCGTGCCGCACAAGAGGTTGGTACACAAAATGAGAATGCTTGGTCTGGGGGAAAATGTGTGTAAATGGGTTAGTAACTGGCTTAGTGATAGAAAGCAGAGGGTGGTTATAAATGGTATAGTCTCTAACTGGGTCGCTGTGACCAGTGGGGTACCGCAGGGGTCAGTATTGGGACCTGTTCTCTTCAACATATTCATTAATGATCTGGTAGAAGGTTTACACAGTAAAATATCGATATTTGCAGATGATACAAAACTATGTAAAGCAGTTAATACAAGAGAAGATAGTATTCTGCTACAGATGGATCTGGATAAGTTGGAAACTTGGGCTGAAAGGTGGCAGATGAGGTTTAACAATGATAAATGTAAGGTTATACACATGGGAAGAGGGAATCAATATCACCATTACACACTGAACGGGAAACCACTGGGTAAATCTGACAGGGAGAAGGACTTGGGGATCCTAGTTAATGATAAACTTACCTGGAGCAGCCAGTGCCAGGCAGCAGCTGCCAAGGCAAACAGGATCATGGGGTGCATTAAAAGAGGTCTGGATACACATGATGAGAGCATTATACTGCCTCTGTACAAATCCCTAGTTAGACCGCACATGGAGTACTGTGTCCAGTTTTGGGCACCGGTGCTCAGGAAGGATATAATGGAACTAGAGAGAGTACAAAGGAGGGCAACAAAATTAATAAAGGGGATGGGAGAACTACAATACCCAGATAGATTAGCGAAATTAGGATTATTTAGTCTAGAAAAAAGACGACTGAGGGGCGATCTAATAACCATGTATAAGTATATAAGGGGACAATACAAATATCTCGCTGAGGATCTGTTTATACCAAGGAAGGTGACGGGCACAAGGGGGCATTCTTTGCGTCTGGAGGAGAGAAGGTTTTTCCACCAACATAGAAGAGGATTCTTTACTGTTAGGGCAGTGAGAATCTGGAATTGCTTGCCTGAGGAGGTGGTGATGGCGAACTCAGTCGAGGGGTTCAAGAGAGGCCTGGATGTCTTCCTGGAGCAGAACAATATTGTATCATACAATTATTAGGTTCTGTAGAAGGACGTAGATCTGGGGATTTATTATGATGGAATATAGGCTGAACTGGATGGACAAATGTCTTTTTTCGGCCTTACTAACTATGTTACTATGTTACTATGTTACACTCTATACCCTACTCTCTACACTCTATACCCTACACTCTATACCGTACACTTTATACCCTACACTCTACACTCTATACCCTACACTCTATACCATACACTCTACACTCTATTCCCTACACTCTATACCATACACTCTAAACCCTACACTCTATACCCTACACTATACACTCTATACCCTACAATCTATACCCTACACTCTATGCCCTACACTCTATACCCTACACTCTATACCCTACACTCTACACTCTATACCCTACACTCTATACCATACACTCTATACCCTAAACTCTATACCATACACTCTACACCATACACTCTATACCATACACTCTATACCCTACACTCTACACTCTATACCCTGCACTCTATACCCTACACTCTATACCATACACTCTATACCCTACACTCTACACTCTATACCCTACACTCTATACCCTACACTCCATACCCTACACCCTACGCTCTATACCCTACACTCTATACCCTACACTCTATACTCTATACCCTATACTCTATTCCATACATTCTATACCCTACACTCTATACCCTACAGTCTAATCCCTACACTCTACACTCTATACCCTACACTCTATACCCTACACTCTATACCATACACTTTATACCCTACACTCTATACCCTACACTCTACACTCTATTCCATGCACTCTATACCCTACACTCTATACCCTACACTCTACACTCTATACCCTACACTCTACACTCTATACCCTACACTCTATACCCTACACTCTATACTCTATACCCTACAATCTATACCCTACACTATACACTCTATGCCCTACACTCTATGCCCTACACTCAAATCCCTACACTCTACACTCTATAACCTACACTCTATACTCTACACTCCATACTCTACACTCTATACCCTATACTCTACACTCTATACCCTACACTCTATACCATACACTCTAATCCCTACACTCTACACTCTGTACCCTACACTCTATACCCTACACTCCATACCCTACACTCTATACCCTACACTCTACACTCTATACCCTACACTCTATACCCTACACTCTATACCCTACATTCTATACCCTACACTCTATACCCTACACTCTACACTCTATACCCTACACTCTATACCCTACACTCTATACCCTACACTCTATACCCTACACTCTATACCCTACACTCTATAACCTACACTCTACACTCTATACCCTACACTCTATACCATACACTCTATACCCTACACTCTACACTCTATACCCTACACTCTATACCCTACACTCTATACCCTACACTCTACACTCTATACCCTACACTCTATACCCTACACTCTATACTTTACACCCTGTACCCTACACTCTATACCCTACACTCTATACCCTACACTCTACACTCTATACCCTACACTCTATACCCTACACTCTATACTATACACTCTATACCCTACACTCTACACTCTATACCCTACACTCTATACCCTACACTCTATACTCTACACTCTATACCCTACACTCTATACCCTACACTCTACACTCTATGCCCTACACTTCATACCCTCCACTCTATACCCTACACTCTACACTCTATACTCTACTCTCTATACCCTACACTCTATACCCTGCACTCTATACCCTACACCCTACGCTCTATACCCTACACTCTATACCCTACACTCTATACTCTATACCCTACACTCTATTCCATACATTCTATACCCTACACTCTATACCCTACACTGTAATCAGTACACTCTATACCCTACACTTTATTCCCTACACTCTATACCATACACTCTATACCCTACACTCTGTACCCTACCCTCTACACTCTATTCCATGCACTCTATACCCTACACTCTATACCCTACACTCTACACGCTATACCCTACACTCTACACTCTACACTCTATACCCTGCACTCTATACCCTACACCCTACGCTCTATACCCTACACTCTATACCCTACACTCTATACTCTATACCCTACACTCTATTCCATACATTCTATACCCCACACTCTATACCCTACACTGTAATCAGTACACTCTACACTCTATACCCTACACTCTATACCCTACACTCTATACCATACAATCCATACCCTACACTCTATACCCTACACTCTACACTCTATACCCTACACTCTATACCCTACACTCTAAACCCTACATTCTATACCCTACACTCTATACCCTACACTCTACACTCTATACCCTACAATCTATACCCTACACTCTACACTCTATACCCTACACTCTATACCCTACACTCTATACCCTACACTCTACACTCTATACCCTACACTCTATACCATACACTCTATACCCTACACTCTACACTCTATACCCTACACTCTATACCCTACACTCTATACCCTACACTCTACACTCTATACCCTACACTCTACACTCTATACCCTACACTCTATACCCTACACTCTATACCCTACACTCTACACTCTATACCCTACACTCTATACCCTACACTCTATACTCTACACTCTATACCCTACACTCTATACCCTACACTCTATACCCTACACTCTACACTCTATACCCTACACTCTATACCCTAAACTCTATACCCTACACTCTATACCCTACACTCCATACCCTCCACTCTGTACCCTACACTCTACACTCTATACCCTACACTCTATACCATACGCTCTATACCCTACACTCTATACCCGACACTCTATACCCTACACTATACACTCTATAACCTACACTCTACACTGTATACCATACACTCTATACCCTACACTCTTTACCCTACACTCTGCACTCTATACCCTACACTCTACACCCTACACTCTATACCATACACTCTATACCCTACACTCTACACCCTACACTCTATACCTTACACTCTATACCCTACACCCTACGCTCTATACCCTACACTCTATAACCTACACTCTACACTCTATACCCTACACTCTATTCCATACACTCTATACCCTACACTCTACACTCTATACCCTACACTCTATACCCTACACTCTATACCCTACACTCTAATCCCTACACTCTACACTCTATACCTTACACTCTACACTTTGCACTCTATACCCTACACTCTATAGCCTACACTCTATACCCTACACTCTATACCCTACACTCTAAACTCTATACCCTACATTCTATACCCTACACTCTAATCCCTACACTCTACACTCTATACCCTACACTCTATACCCTACACTCTATACCCTACACTATATACCCTACACTCTACACTCTATACCAAACACTCTATGCCCTACACTCTATACCCTACACTCTATACCCTACACTATATACCCTACACTCTACACTCTATACCCTACACTCTATACCATACACTGTATACCCTACACTCTACACTCTATTCCCTACACTCTATACCCTACACTCTATACCCTACACTCTATAACATACATTCTACACCCTACAATCTATACCATACACTCTATACCCTACACTCTACACTCTATACCATACACTCTATACCCTACAATCTACACCTTATACCCTACACTCTATACCCTACACTCTATAACCTACACTCTATACCCTACACGCTATACCCTACACTCTATACCCTACACTCTATACCCTACACTATATACCCTACACTCTACACCCTACACTCTATACCCTACACCCTGTACCCTACACTCTATACCCTAATCTCTACACCCTACACTCTATACCCTATACCCTACACTCTATACCCTACACTCTACACTCTATACACTACACTCTATACCCTACACTCTACACTCTATACCCTACACTCTACACTCTATACCCTACACTCTATACCCTACAATCTATACCATACACTCTATACCCTACACTCTATACCCTACACTCTATACCCTACACTCTACACTCTATACCCTACACTCTACACTCTATACCCTACACTCTATGCCCTACAATCTATACCATACACTCTATACCATACACTCTATACCCTACACTCTATACCTCACACTCTACACTCTATACCTCACACTCTACACTCTATCCCCTGCACTCTATACCATACACTCTACACTCTATACCCTACACTCTATACCCTACACTCTGCACTCTATACCCTACACTCTATAACCTACACTCTACACTATATACCCTACACTCTACACTCTATACCCTACACTCTATACCCTACAATCTATACCATACACTCTATACCCTACACTCTATACCCTACACTCTATACCCTACACTCTACACTCTATACCCTACACTCTACACTCTATACCCTACACTCTATGCCCTACAATCTATACCATACACTCTATACCCTACACTCTATACCATACACTCTATACCATACACTCTATACCCTACACTCTATACCTCACACTCTATACTCTATCCCCTGCACTCTATACCATACACTCTACACTCTATATCCTACACTCTACACCCTACACTCTATACCCTACACTCTACACTCTATATCCTACACTCTACACACTATACCCTACACTCTATACCATACACTCTACACCCTACACTCTATACCCTACACTCTATACCCTACACTCTATACCATACACTCTATACCCTACACTCTACACTCTATACCCTAGACTCTATACCATACACTCTATACCCTAGACTCTATACCATACACTCTATACTCTATACTCTATACCCTACACTCTAATCTCTATACCATACACTCTACACTCTATATCCTACACTCTATGCCCTACAATCTATACCATACACTCTATACCATACACTCTATACCCTACACTCTATACCTCACACTCTACACTCTATAACATACATTCTACACCCTACAATCTATACCATACACTCTATACCCTACACTCTACACTCTATACCATACACTCTATACCCTACACTCTACACTTTATACCCTACACTCTATACCCTACACTCTATAACCTACACTCTATACCCTACACTATATACCCTACACTCTATACCCTACACTCTATACCCTACAGTCTATACCCTACACTCTACACTCTATACCCTACACTCTATACCCTACACTCTATACCCTACACTCTATACCCTACACTCTACACTCTATACCCTACACTCTATACCCTACACTCTATACCCTACACTCTACACTTTATACCCTACACTCTATACCCTACACTCTACACTCTATACCCTACACTCTACACTCAATACCCTACACTCTATACCCTACACTCTATACCCTACACTCTATACCCTACACTCTAAACTCTATACCTTACACTCTATACCCTACACTCTACACTCTATACCCTACACTCTATACCCTACACTCTATACCCTACAATCTATATCATACACTCTATACCATACACACTATACCATACACTCTACACTCTATACCCTACACTCTATACCCTACACTCTACACTCTATACCCTACACTCTATACCCTACACTCTACACTCTATACCCTACACTCTACACTCTATACCCTACACTCTATACCCTACACTCTACATCCTACACTCTATACCCTACACTCTATACCCTACACTCTATACCCTACACTCTACACTCTATACCCTACACTCTATACCCTACACTCTACACCCTACACTCTACACTCTATACCCTGCACTCTATACCCTACAATCTATACCATTCACTCTATACCCTACACTCTATACCCTACAATCTACACCCTACACTCTATACCCTACACCCTATACCCTACACTCTATACCCTACACTCTATACCCTACACTCTATACCCTACAATCTACACCCTACACTCTATACCCTACACCCTATACCCTACACTCTATACCCTACACTCAACACCCTACACTCTATACCCTACACTCTATACCCTACACTCTATACCCTACACTCTATACCCTACACTCTACACTCGATACCCTACACTCTATACCCTACAATCTATACCATACACTCTATACCATACACTCTATACCATACACTCTATCCCCTACACTCTATACCATACACTCTACACTCTATACCCTACACTCTACACCCTACACTATATACCCTACACTCTACACTCTATACCCTACATTCTCTACCCTACACTCTATACCATACACTCTATACCATACACTCTATCCCCTACACTCTATACCATACACTTTACACTCTATACCCTACTTTCTATACCCTACACTCTACACTCTATACCCTACACTCTACACTCTATACCCTACACTCTACACCCTACACTCTATACCATACACTCTATACCCTACACTCTACACTCTATACCCTACACTCTATACCCTACACTCTATACCCTACACCCTACGCTCTATACCCTACACTCTATACCCTACACTCTACACTCTATACCCAACACTCTATTCCATACACTCTATACCCTACACTCTATACCCTACACTCTACACTCTATACCCTACACTCTACACTTTACACTCTATACCCTACACTCTATACTCTATACCCTACTCTCTATACCGTACATTCTACACTCTATACCCTACACTCTATACCCTACACTCTAATCCCTACACTCTACACTCTATACCCTACACTCTATACCCTACACTCTATACCCTACACTCTACACTCTATACCCTACACTCTATACCCTACACTCTATACCCTACACTCTACACTCTATACCCTACACTCTATACCATACACTATACACTCTATACCCTACACTCTACACTCTATACCATACACTCTTTACCCTACACTCTATACCCTACACTCTATACCCTACACTCTACACTCTATACCCTACACTCTATACCATACACTATACACTCTATACCCTACACTCTACACTCTATACCTTACACTCTTTACCCTACACTCTATACCCTACACTCTATACCCTACACTCTACACTCTATAACCTACACTCTATACCATACACTCTATATCCTACACTCTATACCCTACACTCTATACCCTACACTCTACTCTCTATACCCTACACTCTATACCATACTTTCTATACCCTACACTCTATGCCCTACACTCTAATCTCCATACCATACACTCTATACCCTACACGCTATACCCTACACTCTATACCCTACACTCTATACCCTACACTCTACACTCTATACCCTACACTCTATACCATACACTCTATACCATACACTCTATACCATACACTCTACACTCTATTCCCTACACTCCATACCATACACTCTATACCCTACACTATATACCCTACACTATACACTCTATACCCTACACTCTACACTCTATACCATACACTCTATACCCTACACTCTATACCCTACACTCTACACTCTATACTCTACAATCTATACCCTACACTCTATACCCTACACCCTACACTCTATACCCTACAATCTACACTCTATACCCTACACTCTATACCATACACTCTATACCCTACACTCTATACCATACACTCTACACCATACACTCTATACCATACACTCTATACCCCACACTCTACACTCTATACCCTACACTCTATACCCTACACTCTATACTATACACTCTATACCCTACACTCTATACCCTACACTATACACTCTATACCCTACACTCTACACCATACACTCTATACCCTACACTCTATACTCTACGCTATACACTCTATACCTTACAATCTATACCTTACACTCTTTACCCTACACTCTATACCCTACACTCTATACCCTACACTCTACACTCTATAACCTACACTCTATACCATACACTCTATATCATACACTCTATACCCTACACTCTATACCCTACACTCTACACTCTATACCCTACACTCTATACCATACTCTCTATACCCTACACTCTATGCCCTACACTCTAATCTCCATACCATACACTCTATACCCTACACTCTATACCCTACACTCTATACCCTACACTCTATACCCTACACTATACACTCTATACCATACACTCTTTACCCTACACTCTATACCCTACACTCTATACCCTACACTCTACACTCTTTACCCTACACTCTGTACCAAACACTCTATACCCTACACTCTATACCGTACACTCTATACCCTACACTCTACACTCTATACCCTACACTCTATAACATACACTTTATACCCTACACTCTATACCTTACACTCTATACCCTACACTCTACACCCTACAATCTACAATCTATACCCTACACTCTATAACCTACACTCTATACCCTACACTCTACACCCTACTCTCTACACTTTATACCCTACACTCTACTCTCTATACCCTACACTCTAAACCCTACACTCTATACTCTACACTCTATACCCAACTCTCTAAACACTACACTCTATACCCTACACTCTACACGCTATACCCTACACTCTATACCCTACACTCTACACTCTATACCCTACACTCTACACTCTATACCCTACTCTCTAAACCCTACACTCTATACCCTACACTCTACACTCTATACCCTACACTCTATACCCTACACTCTACACTCTATCCCCTGCACTCTATACCATACACTCTACACTCTATACTCTACACTCTATACCCTACACTCTACACTCTATACCCTACACTCTATACCCTACACTCTACACTTTATACCCTATACTCTACACTCTATACCCTACACTCTATACCCTACAATCTATACCATACACTCTATACCATACACTATATACCCTACACTCTACACTCTATACCCTACACTCTACACTCTATACCCTACACTCTATACCCTACAATCTATACCATACACTCTATACCATACACTCTATACCCTACACTCTATACCTCACACTCTACACTCTATCCCCTGCACTCTATACCACACACTCTACACTCTATACCCTACACTCTATATCCTACACTCTACACTCTATACCCTACACTCTATACCCTACACTCTACACTCTATACCCTACACTCTATACCATACACTCTACACCCTACACTCTATACCCTACACTCTACACTCTATACACTACACTCTGTACCCTACACTCTATACCCTACACTCTATACCATACACTCTGTGCCCTACACTCTATACCTCACACTCTACACTATATCCCCTGCACTCTATACCATACACTCTACACTCTATACCCTACACTCTATACCCTACACTCTATACCCTACACTCTATACCCTACACTCTACACTCTATACCCTACACTCTACACTCTATACCCTACACTCTATACCCTACAATCTATACCATACACTCTATACCATACACTCTATACCCTACACTCTATACCCTACACTCTACACTCTATACCCTACACTCTATACCCTACACTCTATACCCTACACTCTACACTCTATACCCAACACTCTATTCCATACACTCTATACCCTACACTCTATACTCTACACTCTACACTCTATACCCAACACTCTATTCCATACACTCTATACCCTACACTCTATACCCTACACCCTACGCTCTATACCCTACACTCTATACCCTACACTCTACACTCTATACCCAACACTCTATTCCATACACTCTATACCCTACACTCTATACCCTACACTCTACACTCTATACCCAACACTCTATTCCATACACTCTATACCCTACACTCTATACCCTACACCCTACGCTCTATACCCTACACTCTATACCCTACACTCTACACTCTATACCCTACACTCTACACTCTATACCCTTCACTCTATACCCCACACGCTATACCCTACACTCTATACCCTACAATCTACACCCTACACTCTATACCCTACACCCTATACCCTACACTCTATACCCTACACTCAACACCCTACACTCTATACCCTACACTCTATACCCTACACTCTATACCCTACACTCTATACCCTACACTCTACACTCGATACCCTACACTCTATACCCTACAATCTATACCATACACTCTATACCATACACTCTATACCATACACTCTATCCCCTACACTCTATACCATACACTCTACACTCTATACCCTACACTCTACACCCTACACTATATACCCTACACTCTACACTCTATACCCTACATTCTCTACACTACACTCTATACCATACACTCTATACCATACACTCTATCCCCTACACTCTATAACATACACTTTACACTCTATACCCTACTTTCTATACCCTACACTCTACACTCTATATCCTACACTCTATACCCTACACTCTACACTCTATACCCTACACTCTATACCCTACACTCTACACTCTATCCTCTGCACTCTATACCATACACTCTACACTCTATACTCTACACTCTATACCCTACACTCTACACTCTATACCCTACACTCTATACCCTACACTCTACACTCTATACCCTACACTCTACACTCTATACCCTACACTCTATACCCTACAATCTATACCATACACTCTATACCATACACTATATACCCTACACTCTACACTCTATACCCTACACTCTACACTCTCTACCCTACACTCTATACCCTACAATCTATACCATACACTCTATACCATACACTCTATACCCTACACTCTATACCTCACACTCTACACTCTATCCCCTGCACTCTATACCACACACTCTACACTCTATACCCTACACTCTATATCCTACACTCTATACCCTACACTCTATACCCTACACTCTACACTCTATACCCTACACTCTATACCATACACTCTACACCCTACACTCTATACCCTACACTCTACACTCTATACACTACACTCTGTACCCTACACTCTATACCCTTCACTCTATACCATACACTCTGTGCCCTACACTCTATACCTCACACACTACACTATATCCCCTGCACTCTATACCATACACTCTACACTCTATACCCTACACTCTATACCCTACACTCTACACTCTATACCCTACACTCTATACCCTTCAGTCTACACTCTATACCCTACACTCTACACTCTATACCCTACACTCTATACCCTACAATCTATACCATACACTCTATACCATACACTCTATACCCTACACTCTATACCCTACACTCTACACTCTATACCCTACACTCTATACCCTACACTCTATACCCTACACTCTACACTCTATACCCAACACTCTATTCCATACACTCTATACCCTACACTCTATACTCTACACTCTACACTCTATACCCAACACTCTATTCCATACACTCTATACACTCTATACCCTACACTCTACACCATACACTCTATACCCTACACTCTATACTCTACGCTATACACTCTATACCTTACAATCTATACCTTACACTCTTTACCCTACACTCTATACCCTACACTCTATACCCTACACTCTACACTCTATAACCTACACTCTATACCATACACTCTATATCATACACTCTATACCCTACACTCTATACCCTACACTCTACACTCTATACCCTACACTCTATACCATACTCTCTATACCCTACACTCTATGCCCTACACTCTAATCTCCATACCATACACTCTATACCCTACACTCTATACCCTACACTCTATACCCTACACTCTATACCCTACACTATACACTCTATACCATACACTCTTTACCCTACACTCTATACCCTACACTCTATACCCTACACTCTACACTCTTTACCCTACACTCTGTACCAAACACTCTATACCCTACACTCTATACCGTACACTCTATACCCTACACTCTACACTCTATACCCTACACTCTATAACATACACTTTATACCCTACACTCTATACCTTACACTCTATACCCTACACTCTACACCCTACAATCTACAATCTATACCCTACACTCTATAACCTACACTCTATACCCTACACTCTACACCCTACTCTCTACACTTTATACCCTACACTCTACTCTCTATACCCTACACTCTAAACCCTACACTCTATACTCTACACTCTATACCCAACTCTCTAAACACTACACTCTATACCCTACACTCTACACGCTATACCCTACACTCTATACCCTACACTCTACACTCTATACCCTACACTCTACACTCTATACCCTACTCTCTAAACCCTACACTCTATACCCTACACTCTACACTCTATACCCTACACTCTATACCCTACACTCTACACTCTATCCCCTGCACTCTATACCATACACTCTACACTCTATACTCTACACTCTATACCCTACACTCTATACCCTACACTCTACACTTTATACCCTATACTCTACACTCTATACCCTACACTCTATACCCTACAATCTATACCATACACTCTATACCATACACTATATACCCTACACTCTACACTCTATACCCTACACTCTACACTCTATACCCTACACTCTATACCCTACAATCTATACCATACACTCTATACCATACACTCTATACCCTACACTCTATACCTCACACTCTACACTCTATCCCCTGCACTCTATACCACACACTCTACACTCTATACCCTACACTCTATATCCTACACTCTACACTCTATACCCTACACTCTATACCCTACACTCTACACTCTATACCCTACACTCTATACCATACACTCTACACCCTACACTCTATACCCTACACTCTACACTCTATACACTACACTCTGTACCCTACACTCTATACCCTACACTCTATACCATACACTCTGTGCCCTACACTCTATACCTCACACTCTACACTATATCCCCTGCACTCTATACCATACACTCTACACTCTATACCCTACACTCTATACCCTACACTCTATACCCTACACTCTATACCCTACACTCTACACTCTATACCCTACACTCTACACTCTATACCCTACACTCTATACCCTACAATCTATACCATACACTCTATACCATACACTCTATACCCTACACTCTATACCCTACACTCTACACTCTATACCCTACACTCTATACCCTACACTCTATACCCTACACTCTACACTCTATACCCAACACTCTATTCCATACACTCTATACCCTACACTCTATACTCTACACTCTACACTCTATACCCAACACTCTATTCCATACACTCTATACCCTACACTCTATACCCTACACCCTACGCTCTATACCCTACACTCTATACCCTACACTCTACACTCTATACCCAACACTCTATTCCATACACTCTATACCCTACACTCTATACCCTACACTCTACACTCTATACCCAACACTCTATTCCATACACTCTATACCCTACACTCTATACCCTACACCCTACGCTCTATACCCTACACTCTATACCCTACACTCTACACTCTATACCCTACACTCTACACTCTATACCCTTCACTCTATACCCCACACGCTATACCCTACACTCTATACCCTACAATCTACACCCTACACTCTATACCCTACACCCTATACCCTACACTCTATACCCTACACTCAACACCCTACACTCTATACCCTACACTCTATACCCTACACTCTATACCCTACACTCTATACCCTACACTCTACACTCGATACCCTACACTCTATACCCTACAATCTATACCATACACTCTATACCATACACTCTATACCATACACTCTATCCCCTACACTCTATACCATACACTCTACACTCTATACCCTACACTCTACACCCTACACTATATACCCTACACTCTACACTCTATACCCTACATTCTCTACACTACACTCTATACCATACACTCTATACCATACACTCTATCCCCTACACTCTATAACATACACTTTACACTCTATACCCTACTTTCTATACCCTACACTCTACACTCTATATCCTACACTCTATACCCTACACTCTACACTCTATACCCTACACTCTATACCCTACACTCTACACTCTATCCCCTGCACTCTATACCATACACTCTACACTCTATACTCTACACTCTATACCCTACACTCTACACTCTATACCCTACACTCTATACCCTACACTCTACACTCTATACCCTACACTCTACACTCTATACCCTACACTCTATACCCTACAATCTATACCATACACTCTATACCATACACTATATACCCTACACTCTACACTCTATACCCTACACTCTACACTCTCTACCCTACACTCTATACCCTACAATCTATACCATACACTCTATACCATACACTCTATACCCTACACTCTATACCTCACACTCTACACTCTATCCCCTGCACTCTATACCACACACTCTACACTCTATACCCTACACTCTATATCCTACACTCTATACCCTACACTCTATACCCTACACTCTACACTCTATACCCTACACTCTATACCATACACTCTACACCCTACACTCTATACCCTACACTCTACACTCTATACACTACACTCTGTACCCTACACTCTATACCCTTCACTCTATACCATACACTCTGTGCCCTACACTCTATACCTCACACACTACACTATATCCCCTGCACTCTATACCATACACTCTACACTCTATACCCTACACTCTATACCCTACACTCTACACTCTATACCCTACACTCTATACCCTTCAGTCTACACTCTATACCCTACACTCTACACTCTATACCCTACACTCTATACCCTACAATCTATACCATACACTCTATACCATACACTCTATACCCTACACTCTATACCCTACACTCTACACTCTATACCCTACACTCTATACCCTACACTCTATACCCTACACTCTACACTCTATACCCAACACTCTATTCCATACACTCTATACCCTACACTCTATACTCTACACTCTACACTCTATACCCAACACTCTATTCCATACACTCTATACCCTACACTCTATACCCTACACCCTACGCTCTATACCCTACACTCTATACCCTACACTCTACACTCTATACCCAACACTCTATTCCATACACTCTATACCCTACACTCTATACCCTACACTCTACACTCTATACCCAACACTCTATTCCATACACTTTATACCCTACACTCTATACCCTACACCCTACGCTCTATACCCTACACTCTATACCCTACACTCTACACTCTATACCCTACACTCTACACTCTATACCCTTCACTCTATACCCCACACGCTATACCCTACACTCTATACCCTACACTCTATACCCTACAATCTACACCCTACACTCTATACCCTACACCCTATACCCTACACTCTATACCCTACACTCAACACCCTACACTCTATACCCTACACTCTATACCCTACACTCTATACCCTACACTCTATACCCTACACTCTACACTCGATACCCTACACTCTATACCCTACAATCTATACCATACACTCTATACCATACACTCTATACCATACACTCTATCCCCTACACTCTATACCATACACTCTACACTCTATACCCTACACTCTACACCCTACACTATATACCCTACACTCTACACTCTATACCCTACATTCTCTACCCTACACTCTATACCATACACTCTATACCATACACTCTATCCCCTACACTCTATACCATACACTTTACACTCTATACCCTACTTTCTATACCCTACACTCTACACTCTATTCCCTACACTCTATACCCTACACTCTACACTCTATACCCTACACTCTACACTCTATACCCTACACTCTACACCCTACACTCTATACCATACACTCTATACCCTACACTCTACACTCTATACCCTACACTCTATACCCTACACTCTATACCCTACACCCTACGCTCTATACCCTACACTCTATACCCTACACTCTATACCCAACACTCTATTCCATACACTCTATACCCTACACTCTATACCCTACACTCTACACTCTATACCCTAGACTCTATACCATACACTCTATACCCTAGACTCTATACCATACACTCTATACTCTATACTCTATACCCTACACTCTAATCTCTATACCATACACTCTACACTCTATATCCTACACTCTATGCCCTACAATCTATACCATACACTCTATACCATACACTCTATACCCTACACTCTATACCTCACACTCTACACTCTATAACATACATTCTAAACCCTACAATCTATACCATACACTCTATGCCCTACACTCTACACTCTATACCATACACTCTATACCCTACACTCTACACTTTATACCCTACACTCTATACCCTACACTCTATAACCTACACTCTATACCCTACACTCTATACCCTACACTCTATACCCTACACTCTATACCCTACAGTCTATACCCTACACTCTACACTCTATACCCTACACTCTATACCCTACACTCTATACCCTATACTCTATACCCTACACTCTACACTCTATACCCTACACTCTATACCCTACACTCTATGCCCTACACTCTACATTTTATACCCTACACTCTATACCCTACACTCTACACTCTATACCCTACACTCTACACTCAATACCCTACACTCTATACCCTACACTCTATACCCTACACTCTATACCCTACACTCTAAACTCTATACCTTACACTCTATACCCTACACTCTACACTCTATACCCTATACTCTATACCCTACACTCTATACCCTACAATCTATATCATACACTCTATACCATACACACTATACCATACACTCTACACTCTATACCCTACACTCTATACCCTACACTCTACACTCTATACCCTACACTCTACACCCTACACTCTACACTCTATACCCTACACTCTACACTCTATACCCTACACTCTATACCCTACACTCTACATCCTACACTCTATACCCTACACTCTATACCCTACACTCTATACCCTACACTCTATACCCTACACTCTACACTCTATACCCTACACTCTATACCCTACACTCTACACCCTACACTCTACACTCTATACCCTGCACTCTATACCCTACAATCTATACCATTCACTCTATACCCTACACTCTATACCCTACAATCTACACCCTACACTCTATACCCTACACCCTATACCCTACACTCTATACCCTACACTCTATACCCTACACTCTATACCCTACAATCTACACCCTACACTCTATACCCTACACCCTATACCCTACACTCTATACCCTACACTCAACACCCTACACTCTATACCCTACACTCTATACCCTACACTCTATACCCTACACTCTATACCCTACACTCTACACTCGATACCCTACACTCTATACCCTACAATCTATACCATACACTCTATACCATACACTCTATACCATACACTCTATCCCCTACACTCTATACCATACACTCTACACTCTATACCCTACACTCTACACCCTACACTATATACCCTACACTCTACACTCTATACCCTACATTCTCTACCCTACACTCTATACCATACACTCTATACCATAAACTCTATCCCCTACACTCTATACCATACACTTTACACTCTATACCCTACTTTCTATACCCTACACTCTACACTCTATACCCTACACTCTACACTCTATACCCTACACTCTACACCCTACACTCTATACCATACACTCTATACCCTACACTCTACACTCTATACCCTACACTCTATACCCTACACTCTATACCCTACACCCTACGCTCTATACCCTACACTCTATACCCTACACTCTACACTCTATACCCAACACTCTATTCCATACACTCTATACCCTACACTCTATACCCTACACTCTACACTCTATACCCTACACTCTACACTTTACACTCTATACCCTACACTCTATACTCTATACCCTACTCTCTATACCGTACATTCTACACTCTATACCCTACACTCTATACCCTACACTCTAATCCCTACACTCTACACTCTATACCCTACACTCTATACCCTACACTCTATACCCTACACTCTACACTCTATACCCTACACTCTATACCCTACACTCTATACCCTACACTCTACACTCTATACCCTACACTCTATACCATACACTATACACTCTATACCCTACACTCTACACTCTATACCATACACTCTTTACCCTACACTCTATACCCTACACTCTATACCCTACACTCTACACTCTATACCCTACACTCTATACCATACACTATACACTCTATACCCTACACTCTACACTCTATACCTTACACTCTTTACCCTACACTCTATACCCTACACTCTATACCCTACACTCTACACTCTATAACCTACACTCTATACCATACACTCTATATCCTACACTCTATACCCTACACTCTATACCCTACACTCTACACTCTATACCCTACACTCTATACCATACTCTCTATACCCTACACTCTATGCCCTACACTCTAATCTCCATACCATACACTCTACACCCTACATGCTATACCCTACACTCTATACCCTACACTCTATACCCTACACTCTACACTCTATACCCTACACTCTATACCATACACTCTATACCCTACACTCTACACTCTATACCCTACACTCTATACCATACACTCTATACCATACACTCTATACCATACACTCTACACTCTATTCCCTACACTCCATACCATACACTCTATACCCTACACTATATACCCTACACTATACACTCTATACCCTACACTCTACACTCTATACCATACACTCTATACCCTACACTCTATACCCTACACTCTACACTCTATACCCTACAATCTATACCCTACACTCTATACCCTACACCCTACACTCTATACCCTACAATCTACACTCTATACCCTACACTCTATACCATACACTCTATACCCTACACTCTATACCATACACTCTACACCCTACACTCTATACCCTACAATCTACACTCTATACCCTACACTCTATACCCTACACTCTATACCATACACTCTATACCCCACACTCTACACTCTATACCCTACACTCTATACCCTACACTCTATACTATACACTCTATACCCTACACTCTATACCCTACACTATACACTCTATACCCTACACTCTACACCATACACTCTATACCCTACACTCTATACTCTACGCTATACACTCTATACCTTACAATCTATACCTTACACTCTTTACCCTACACTCCATACCCTACACTCTATACCCTACACTCTACACTCTATAACCTACACTCTATACCATACACTCTATATCATACACTCTATACCCTACACTCTATACCCTACACTTTACACTCTATACCCTACACTCTATACCATACTCTCTATACCCTACACTCTATGCCCTACACTCTAATCTCCATACCATACACTCTATACCCTACACTCTATACCCTACACTCTATACCCTACACTCTATACCCTACACTATACACTCTATACCATACACTCTTTACCCTACACTCTATACCCTACACTCTATACCCTACACTCTACACTCTTTACCCTACACTCTGTACCAAACACTCTATACCCTACACTCTATACCGTACACTCTATACCCTACACTCTACACTCTATACCCTACACTCTATAACATACACTTTATACCCTACACTCTATACCTTACACTCTATACCCTACACTCTACACCCTACAATCTACAATCTATACCCTACACTCTATAACCTACACTCTATACCCTACACTCTACACCCTACTCTCTACACTTTATACCCTACACTCTACACTCTATACCCTACACTCTAAACCCTACACTCTATACTCTACACTCTATACCCAACTCTCTAAACACTACACTCTATACCCTACACTCTACACGCTATACCCTACACTCTATACCCTACACTCTACACTCTATACCCTACACTCTACACTCTATACCCTACTCTCTAAACCCTACACTCTATACCCTACACTCTACACTCTATACCCTACACTCTATACCCTACACTCTACACTCTATCCCCTGCACTCTATACCATACACTCTACACTCTATACTCTACACTCTATACCCTACACTCTACACTCTATACCCTACACTCTATACCCTACACTCTACACTTTATACCCTACACTCTACACTCTATACCCTACACTCTATACCCTACAATCTATACCATACACTCTATACCATACACTATATACCCTACACTCTACACTCTATACCCTACACTCTACACTCTATACCCTACACTCTATACCCTACAATCTATACCATACACTCTATACCATACACTCTATACCCTACACTCTATACCTCACACTCTACACTCTATCCCCTGCACTCTATACCACACACTCTACACTCTATACCCTACACTCTATATCCTACACTCTACACTCTATACCCTACACTCTATACCCTACACTCTACACTCTATACCCTACACTCTATACCATACACTCTACACCCTACACTCTATACCCTACACTCTACACTCTATACACTACACTCTGTACCCTACACTCTATACCCTACACTCTATACCATACACTCTGTGCCCTACACTCTATACCTCACACTCTACACTATATCCCCTGCACTCTATACCATACACTCTACACTCTATACCCTACACTCTATACCCTACACTCTATACCCTACACTCTATACCCTACACTCTACACTCTATACCCTACACTCTACACTCTATACCCTACACTCTATACCCTACAATCTATACCATACACTCTATACCATACACTCTATACCCTACACTCTATACCCTACACTCTACACTCTATACCCTACACTCTATACCCTACACTCTATACCCTACACTCTACACTCTATACCCAACACTCTATTCCATACACTCTATACCCTACACTCTATACTCTACACTCTACACTCTATACCCAACACTCTATTCCATACACTCTATACCCTACACTCTATACCCTACACCCTACGCTCTATACCCTACACTCTATACCCTACACTCTACACTCTATACCCAACACTCTATTCCATACACTCTATACCCTACACTCTATACCCTACACTCTACACTCTATACCCAACACTCTATTCCATACACTCTATACCCTACACTCTATACCCTACACCCTACGCTCTATACCCTACACTCTATACCCTACACTCTACACTCTATACCCTACACTCTACACTCTATACCCTTCACTCTATACCCCACACGCTATACCCTACACTCTATACCCTACAATCTACACCCTACACTCTATACCCTACACCCTATACCCTACACTCTATACCCTACACTCAACACCCTACACTCTATACCCTACACTCTATACCCTACACTCTATACCCTACACTCTATACCCTACACTCTACACTCGATACCCTACACTCTATACCCTACAATCTATACCATACACTCTATACCATACACTCTATACCATACACTCTATCCCCTACACTCTATACCATACACTCTACACTCTATACCCTACACTCTACACCCTACACTATATACCCTACACTCTACACTCTATACCCTACATTCTCTACACTACACTCTATACCATACACTCTATACCATACACTCTATCCCCTACACTCTATACCATACACTTTACACTCTATACCCTACTTTCTATACCCTACACTCTACACTCTATATCCTACATTCTATACCCTACACTCTACACTCTATACCCTACACTCTATACCCTACACTCTACACTCTATCCCCTGCACTCTATACCATACACTCTACACTCTATACTCTACACTCTATACCCTACACTCTACACTCTATACCCTACACTCTATACCCTACACTCTACACTCTATACCCTACACTCTACACTCTATACCCTACACTCTATACCCTACAATCTATACCATACACTCTATACCATACACTATATACCCTACACTCTACACTCTATACCCTACACTCTACACTCTCTACCCTACACTCTATACCCTACAATCTATACCATACACTCTATACCATACACTCTATACCCTACACTCTATACCTCACACTCTACACTCTATCCCCTGCACTCTATACCACCCACTCTACACTCTATACCCTACACTCTATATCCTACACTCTATACCCTACACTCTATACCCTACACTCTACACTCTATACCCTACACTCTATACCATACACTCTACACCCTACACTCTATACCCTACACTCTACACTCTATACACTACACTCTGTACCCTACACTCTATACCCTTCACTCTATACCATACACTCTGTGCCCTACACTCTATACCTCACACTCTACACTATATCCCCTGCACTCTATACCATACACTCTACACTCTATACCCTACACTCTATACCCTACACTCTACACTCTATACCCTACACTCTATACCCTTCACTCTACACTCTATACCCTACACTCTACACTCTATACCCTACACTCTATACCCTACAATCTATACCATACACTCTATACCCTACACTCTATACCCTACACTCTACACTCTATACCCTACACTCTATACCCTACACTCTATACCCTACACTCTACACTCTATACCCAACACTCTATTCCATACACTCTATACCCTACACTCTATACTCTACACTCTATACCCAACACTCTATTCCATACACTCTATACCCTACACTCTATACCCTACACCCTACGCTCTATACCCTACACTCTATACCCTACACTCTACACTCTATACCCAACACTCTATTCCATACACTCTATACCCTACACTCTATACCCTACACTCTACACTCTATACCCAACACTCTATTCCATACACTTTATACCCTACACTCTATACCCTACACCCTACGCTCTATACCCTACACTCTATACCCTACACTCTACACTCTATACCCTACACTCTACACTCTATACCCTTCACTCTATACCCCACACGCTATACCCTACACTCTATACCCTACACTCTATACCCTACAATCTACACCCTACACTCTATACCCTACACCCTATACCCTACACTCTATACCCTACACTCAACACCCTACACTCTATACCCTACACTCTATACCCTACACTCTATACCCTACACTCTACACTCGATACCCTACACTCTATACCCTACAATCTATACCATACACTCTATACCATACACTCTATACCATACACTCTATCCCCTACACTCTATACCATACACTCTACACTCTATACCCTACACTCTACACCCTACACTATATACCCTACACTCTACACTCTATACCCTACATTCTCTACCCTACACTCTATACCATACACTCTATACCATACACTCTATCCCCTACACTCTATACCATACACTTTACACTCTATACCCTACTTTCTATACCCTACACTCTACACTCTATACCCTACACTCTATACCCTACACTCTACACTCTATACCCTACACTCTACACTCTATACCCTACACTCTACACCCTACACTCTATACCATACACTCTATACCCTACACTCTACACTCTATACCCTACACTCTATACCCTACACTCTATACCCTACACCCTACGCTCTATACCCTACACTCTATACCCTACACTCTATACCCAACACTCTATTCCATACACTCTATACCCTACACTCTATACCCTACACTCTACACTCTATACCCTACACTCTACACTTTACACTCTATACCCTACACTCTATACTCTATACCCTACACTCTATACCGTACATTCTACACTCTATACCCTACACTCTATACCCTACACTCTAATCCCTACACTCTACGCTCTATACCCTACACTCTATACCCTACACTCTATACCCTACACTCTACACTCTATACCCTACACTCTATACCCTACACTCTATACCCTACACTCTACACTCTATACCCTACACTCTATACCATACACTATACACTCTATACCCTACACTCTACACTCTATACCATACACTCTTTACCCTACACTCTATACCCTACACTCTATACCCTACACTCTACACTCTATACCCTACACTCTATACCATACACTATACACTCTATACCCTACACTCTACACTCTATACCTTACACTCTTTACCCTACACTCTATACCCTACACTCTATACCCTACACTCTACACTCTATAACCTACACTCTATACCATACACTCTATATCCTACACTCTATACCCTACACTCTACACTCTATAACCTACACTCTATACCATACACTCTATATCCTACACTCTATACCCTACACTCTATACCCTACACTCTACACTCTATACCCTACACTCTATACCATACTCTCTATACCCTACACTCTATGCCCTACACTCTAATCTCCATACCATACACTCTATACCCTACACGCTATACCCTACACTCTATACCCTACACTCTATACCCTACACTCTGCACTCTATACCCTACACTCTACACTCTATACCCTACACTCTATACCATACACTCTATACCATACACTCTATACCATACACTCTACACTCTATTCCCTACACTCTATACCATACACTCTATACCCTACACTCTATACCCTACACTATACACTCTATACCCTACACTCTACACTCTATACCACACACTCTATACCCTACACTCTATACCCTACACTCTACACTCTATACCCTACAATCTATACCCTACACTCTATACCCTACACCCTACACTCTATACCCTACAATCTACACTCTATACCCTACACTCTATACCATACACTCTATACCCTACACTCTATACCATACACTCTACACCGTACACTCTATACCATACACTCTATACCCCACACTCTACACTCTATACCCTACACTCTATACCCTACACTCTATACTATACACTCTATACCCTACACTCTATACCCTACACTATACACTCTATACCCTACACTCTACACCATACACTCTATACCCTACACTCTATACTCTACGCTATACACTCTATACCTTACAATCTATACCTTACACTCTTTACCCTACACTCTATACCCTACACTCTATACCCTACACTCTACACTCTATAACCTACACTCTATACCATACACTCTATATCATACACTCTATACCCTACACTCTATACCCTACACTCTACACTCTATACCCTACACTCTATACCATACTCTCTATACCCTACACTCTATGCCCTACACTCTAATCTCCATACCATACACTCTATACCCTACACTCTATAACATACATTCTACACCCTACACTCTATACCATACACTCTATACCATACACTCTACACTCTATACCATACACTCTATACCCTACACTCTACACTTTATACCCTACACTCTATACCCTACACTCTATACCCTACACGCTATACCCTACACTCTATACCCTACACTCTATACCCTACACTCTACACTCTATACCCTACACTCTATACCATACACTCTATACCATACACTATATGCCCTACACTCTAATCTCCATACCATACACTCTATACCCTACACTCTATAACATACATTCTACACCCTACACTCTATACCATACACTCTATACCCTACACTCTACACTCTATACCATACACTCTATACCCTACACGCTACACTCTATACCCTAAACTCTACACCCTACACTCTATACCCTACACTCTATACCCTACACTCTATACCCTACACTCTATACCCTACACTCTACACTCTATACCCTACACTCTATACCCTACACTCTATACCATACACTCTATACCATACACTCTATCCCCTACACTCTATACCCTACAGTCTAATCCCTACACTCTACACTCTATACCCTACACTCTATACCCTACACTCTACACTCTATTCCATGCACTCTATACCCTACACTCTATACCCTACACTCTACACTCTATACCCTACACTCTACACTCTATACCCTACACTCTATACCCTACACTCTATACTCTATACCCTACACTCTATACCCTACACTATACACTCTATGCCCTACACTCTATGCCCTACACTCTAATCCCTACACTCTACACTCTATAACCTACACTCTATACTCTACACTCCATACTCTACACTCTATACCCTATACTCTACACTCTATACCCTACACTCTATACCATACACTCTAATCCCTACATTCTACACTCTGTACCCTACACTCTTTACCCTACACTCCATACCCTACACTCTATACCCTACACTCTACACTCTATACCCTACACTCTATACCCTACATTCTATACCTTACACTCTATACCCTACACTCTACACTCTATACCCTACACTCTATACCCTACACTCTATACCCTACACTCTATACCCTACACTCTACACTCTATACCCTACACTCTATACCCTACACTCTATACTTTACACCCTATACCCTACACTCTATACCCTACACTCTATACCCTACACTCTACACTCTATACCCTACACTCTATACCCTACACTCTATACTATACACTCTATACCCTACACTCTACACTCTATACCCTACACTCTATACCCTACACTCTATACTCTACACTCTATACCTTACACTCTATACCCTAGACTCTTTACCCTACACTCTACACTCTATGCCCTACACTTCATACCCTCCACTCTATACCCTACACTCTACACTCTATACTCTACTCTCCATACCATACACTCTATACCCTACACTCTTTACCCTACACTCTACACTCTATACCCTACACTCTATACCCTACACTCTACACTCTACACTCTATACCATACACTCTATACCCTACACTCTACACTCTATACCCTACACTCTATACCCTGCACTCTATACCCTACACCCTACGCTCTATACCCTACACTCTATACCCTACACTCTATACCCTACACTCTATTCCATACATTCTATACCCTACACTCTATACCCTACACTGTAATCAGTACACTCTATACCCTACACTCTATTCCCTACACTCTATTCCATACACTCTATACCCTACACTCTGTACCCTACACTCTACACGCTATACCCTACACTCTACACTCTATACCCTGCACTCTATACCCTACACCCTACGCTCTATACCCTACACTCTATACCCTACACTCTATACCCTACACTCTATTCCAAACATTCTATACCCTACACTCTATACCCTACACTGTAATCAGTACACTCTACACTCTATACCCTACACTCTATACCCTACACTCCATACCATACAATCCATACCCTACACTCTATACCCTAAACTCTACACTCTATACCCTACACTCTATACCCTACACTCTAAACCCTACATTCTATACCCTACACTCTATACCCTACACTCTACACTCTATACCCTACAATCTATACCCTAAACTCTACACTCTATACCCTACACTCTATACCCTACACTCTATACCCTACACTCTACACTCTATACCCTACACTCTATACCATACACTCTATACCCTACACTCTACACTCTATACCCTACACTCTATACCCTACACTCTATACCCTACACTCTACACTCTATAACCTACACTCTATACCCTACACTCTATACTCTACACTCTATACCCTACACTCTATACCCTACACTCTATACCCTACACTCTACACTCTATACCCTACACTCTATACCCTAAACTCTATACCCTACACTCTATACCCTACACTCCATACCCTCCACTCTGTACCCTACACTCTACACTCTATACCCTACACTCTATACCATACGCTCTATACCCTACACTCTATACCCGACACTCTATATCCTACACTATACACTCTATACCCTACACTCTACACTGTATACCATACACTCTATACCCTACACTCTATACCCTACACTCTGCACTCTATACCCTACACTCTACACCCTACAATCTATACCATACACTCTATACCCTACACTCTACACCCTACACTCTATACCTTACACTCTATACCCTACACCCTACGCTCTATACCCTACATTCTATACCCTACACTCTACACTCTATACCCTACACTCTATTCCATACACTCTATACCCTACACTCTATACACTACACTCTACACTCTATACCTTACACTCTACACTTTGCACTCTATATCCTACACTCTATAGCCTACACTCTATACCCTACACTCTATACCCTACACTCTACACTCTATACCCTACATTCTATACCCTACACTCTAATCCCTACACTCTACACTCTATACCCTACACTCTATACCCTACACTCTATACCCTACACTATATACCCTACACTCTACACTCTATACCCTACACTCTATGCCCTACACTCTATACCCTACACTCTATACCCTACACTATATACCCTACACTCTACACTCTATACCCTACACTCTATACCATACACTATATACCCTACACTCTACACTCTATTCCCTACACTCTATACCCTACACTCTATACCCTACACTCTAATCTCTATACCAGACACTCTATACCCTACACTCTATAACATACATTCTACACCCTACAATCTATACCATACACTCTATACCCTACACTCTACACTCTATACCATACACTCTATACCCTACAATCTACACCTTATAGCCTACACTCTATACCCTACACTCTATAAGCTACACTCTATACCCTACACGCTATACCCTACACTCTATACCCTACACTCTATACCCTACACTATATACCCTACACTCTACACCCTACACTCTATACCCTACACCCTATACCCTACACTCTATACCCTAATCTCTACACCCTACACTCTATACCCTATACTCTATACCCTACACTCTATACCCTACACTCTACACTCTATACACTACACCCTATACCCTTCACTCTATACCATACACTCTATACCATAAACTTTATCCCCTACACTCTATACCATACACTCTACACTCTATACCCTACACTCTATACCCTACACTCTGCACTCTATACCCTACACTCTATAACCTACACTCTATACCCTACACTCTATAACCTACACTCTATACCCTACACTCTATACCCTACTCTCTACACTTTATACCCTACACTCTACACTCTATACCCTACACTCTATACCCTATACTCTACACCCTACACTCTACACTCTATACCCTACACTATATAACCTACACTCTATACCCTACACTCTATACCCTACTCTCTACACTTTATACCCTACACTCTACACTCTATTCCCTACACTCTATACCCTACACTCTACACTCTATACCCAACACTCTATACCCTACACTCTACACTCTATACCCTACACTCTACACTCTATACCCTACTCTTTAAACCCTACACTCTATACCCTACACTCTACACTCTATACCCTACACTCTATACCCTACACTCTACACTCTATACCCTTCACTCTATACCCTACACTCTATACCCTACACTCTATACCCTACACTCTTCACCCTACACTTTATAGCTTACACTCTATACCCTACACTCTATACCATTCACTCTATACCCTACACTCTATACCCTACACTCTTCACCCTACACTTTATAGCTTACACTCTATACCCTACACTCTATACCATTCACTCTATACCCTACACTCTATACCCTACACTCAATACCCTACACTCTACACCATACACCATACACTCTATACCCTACCCTCTATACCTTACACTCTATACCCTACACTCTACACATTATACCCTACACTATATACCCTACACTCTACACTCTATACCCTACACTCTATACCATACACTCTATACCCTACACTCTATACCCTACACTCTACACTCTATACCCTACAATCTACACTCTACACCCTACACTCTACACTTTACACTCTATACTCTACACTCTATACCCTACACTCTATACCCTACACTCTACACTTTATCCCCTACACTCTATACCCTACACTCTATACCCTACACTCTATACCCTACACGCTATACCCTACACTCTATACCCTACACTCTATACCCTACACTCTATACCCTACATTCTACATCCTACACTCCATACCCTACACCCTATACCCTACACTCTATACCCTACACTCTACACCCTACACTCTATACCCTACACTCTATACCCTACACTCTATACCCTACACTCTATACCATACACTCTATCCCCTACACTCTATACCATACACTCTACACTCTATACCCTACACTGTATACCCTACACTCTAAACTCTATACCCTACACTCTATGCCCTACACTCTATACCATACACTCTATACCATACACTCTATCCCCTACACTCTATACCATACACTCTACACTCTATACCCTACACTGTATACCCTACACTCTAAACTCTATACCCTACACTCTATACCCTACACTCTACACTCTATACCCTACACTCTACACTCTATACCCTACACTCTATACCCTACAATCTATATAATACACTCTATACCATACACACTATACCATACACTCTACACTCTATACCCTACACTCTATACCCTACACTCTACACTCTATACCCTACACTCTATACCCTACACTCTACACTCTATACCCTACACCCTACACTCTATACCATACACTCTATCCCCTACACTCTATCCCATACACTCTACACTCTATACTCTACACTCTACACTCTATACCCTACACTCTACACTCTATAGCCTACACTCTACACCCTACACTCTATACCATACACTCTATACCCTACACTCTACACTCTATACCCTACACTCTATACCCTACACTCTATACTCTACACCCTACGCTCTGTACCCTACACTCTATACCCTACACTCTACACACTATACCCTACACTCTATTCCATACACTCTATACCCTACACTCTATACCCTACACTCTATACCCTACACTCTATACTCTATACCGTACATTCTACACTCTATACCCTACACTCTATACACTACACTCTAATCCCTACACTCTACACTCTATACCCTACTCTCTACACTCTATACCCTACACTCTATACCGTACACTTTATACTCTACACTCTACACTCTATACCCTACACTCTATACCATACACTCTACACTCTATTCCCTACACTCTATACCATACACTCTAAACCCTACACTCTATACCCTACACTATACACTCTATACCCTACAATCTATACCCTACACTCTATGCCCTACACTCTATACCCTACACTCTATACCCTACACTCTACACTCTATACCCTACACTCTATACCATACACTCTATACCCTAAACTCTATACCATACACTCTACACCATACACTCTATACCATACACTCTATACCCTACACTCTACACTCTATACCCTGCACTCTATACCCTACACTCTATACCATACACTCTATACCCTACACTCTACACTCTATACCCTACACTCTATACCCTACACTCTATACCCTACACCCTACGCTCTATACCCTACACTCTATACCCTACACTCTATACTCTATACCCTATACTCTATTCCATACATTCTATACCCTACACTCTATACCCTACAGTCTAATCCCTACACTCTACACTCTATACCCTACACTCTATACCCTACACTCTATACCATACACTTTATACCCTACACTCTATACCCTACACTCTACACTCTATTCCATGCACTCTATACCCTACACTCTATACCCTACACTCTACACTCTATACCCTACACTCTACACTCTATACCCTACACTCTATTCCCTACACTCTATACTCTATACCCTACACTCTATACCCTACACTATACACTCTATGCCCTACACTCTATGCCCTACACTCAAATCCCTACACTCTACACTCTATAACCTACACTCTATACTCTACACTCCATACTCTACACTCTATACCCTATACTCTACACTCTATACCCTACACTCTATACCATACACTCTAATCCCTACACTCTACACTCTGTACCCTACACTCTATACCCTACACTCCATACCCTACACTCTATACCCTACACTCTACACTCTATACCCTACACTCTATACCCTACACTCTATACCCTACATTCTATACCCTACACTCTATACCCTACACTCTACACTC